>NC_052397.1:15812128-16091010 GCF_009389715.1 Phoenix dactylifera
TGAAGTCCGGACCAACCACTGGACCCGTGCAGTCAGGAAGCTATAATGTAGGCAAATTTAGCTGTATCCCATTCCGACGACCGAAATTATTTCTTCTGCGAGTCAAAAGATTCCTTTTTCTCATTATCCAAGTTAGAGGATAAGAGAAATAATTAAAGAGTGCTTCTTAAGTTAGGAGCTAAAAAAGAGCTACTCTCTTTGCAGTTGTTTAGTTTGGAAGTGTCTCGTTTCTATTTTGATTTTAAAATAAAATAAAATATCTTAATTTTTTAAAATTTAATTTTTATCTTTTTATAGTATTCAAATCTCATTTTGATTTAAATTTCAGTCACGAACCAAAAGCTTCGAGAGATATAGCCATTCTAATTTCCATTCCAATCCAAATTTTGATTTTGATTCCAATTCTGATTCCAATTGCAAACCAAATGTACCTTATATATCTTGCTTAAATATTTTGTCTTTTCACCACCCGCTGAAAATGTCTTTAGCTTAGAGGTACAAAATTAAGAGAGAAAATATATAAAAACCTAGAACCTCACCAAAAAAAGGTTATATAAATGGTAATATAAGATTCCATGACTCTTTATAAGTATCCGAAATCTATCCAATATATAGTCGATATGAGAGCAAATATACACTCACGTGACTCTCACATACTTTTTTTTTGTTTAAGTCTTGGTATCCTCGCCAAGCAAAGATTCAAATTTATTTACAAAAACCACAAATTTAAGCACAAACACCACAATCTACTCATGGTCAGCTCAAGTAGACCCCACGTTGCAGTGTCTCCTAGCCTATATGGGCTATGATCTGAGTTTGCTCTGATATCATTTGTCACAATTTAAAAACTCATCGAAAATTGCTAGTCTAAAGATATTATTTGAATTTTTTAATCTTGTATAAATATCTAAGATTTATCCAATATATAGCCGATGTAGTATAAAATGCACACACTTACAAATACTCACAAAATGATTTGGAACAAAAAGAATAGAAATAAATAAAAAAAAGAAAAAATTAGAAGACCCAAGGTAGGTTAGATAGCCCAAACAACATCCTAATAAGAGTTTGCATGGAGCAACCCAGAAAGCCGAAGAAAATGCTAAAACCTAAATCCCAATTTTAATAAAACAATCTATTTTCCCTTCAAAAAATTAAACAATCTAGATAATGGATAAAGCTTATCGAATATAAGCACTTAAAATTGGGTTTAACTAATTCATATAGTTAATTTGTGACTGATACTAATCATATTTGTTTTAAGAAATGAAGATCCTAGTGCTGGAGAACGGACGAGGACAGATCTTAACTCTTCAGCCAAAATCTTGAGTATAACACCAAGCACTTGATAGCAGATCATAATATTAAATTTAAGTATTGCAAAAGGCAGCAATACATAGAGATTAAGCCAGAAATTTATTAACCCAAGCACCCCAAGATGAAGTGATTACTGGGGGAACAATTCCAACCAAGATTGGAAGAGGTAAAGCACATCAAAATGCAAATCACATTCCATTAGCTTCCACGCCCGCGCTCATCCCGAAGGTCAGACCAGATCCATCTAGCTTCTGCGAGGTTACCGCGTCCATCCTCCGAGCCATCTCCTCGCTCATGTGGTTCCTCCAATCCCCTGCCTCTCCTTTCCTAAAGAATGAAGTAGTCTGCAGCGGCAGCTTCGTGTTGAGCTTGTGCGTCATGCTCCCGGCCAGTTTGCTCAGACTATCAAAACTACAAAGCCTTATAATCCCCTCGACCACCCCTTCCTTCTCTTCCTCCGGCGAGAAAGGGCACCCCATGAACTCCGCCAGCTTCTTCGCACTCCCCGCCGGCTCCTCCAGCATCTCCTCGTACTTGAGGAACAGCACCTTCTCAGGCCTCCTCAAGCTCTCCTCCCAGTAACCAAGTGCGTGCTCCCATATCGATCCGTAGGGGCTGACGCCGTCGCAATACAAGTCGAAAGCTTTGCCGAATGGAATAGGCTCCACGGAGTCGGGGCTCATCTTGTCGTTGAAGTGCCACCGGGAGATGAACACGTCCTTGGGATCCCGGCAAACGTACAAGAATCGGCTGCCGGATCCTTTCATGGAATTCGGGAGCAGAGGGTATGGTAAGTGGCTGCCGAGCAACCTAGGGGAAGGCATGGCCTCTAATTTGGACGGCCTGCCGTCGGAGAAGAGTCTCTGGATGAAGAGCACGCACTCGTGGGGGTTGGAGCGGAGGAGAGGGTGATCGGCCATGGAGTAGCGGGTTCGGTTCATGATGGCAAAGGCTAGCGCTTTGAGCCAGGTGGTGCCGGACTTGGGGTAGCTCAGCACGAAGAGGTCGTCGGGGCGAGCCTGGAAGTTTTGTTGCATGGCCATGACGTCTGGAAGAGAGTGCTCGGGGATCCAGAAGTCTTGGTATTTCCGGAGGCGGATGGGTATCCAGTCTTGGTTTAGAGGCAGGGTAGAGATGAGATCATCGAACTCTTTCGGAGGTTTTGGAGCATCCTCTCGCTTTGCTTCCTCGGGCGCTAAGGCAAATCCGCCATCGGGAGTTACGGAAGAAGGCGTGGCCATGACGGAGCTCACGGGAAATGGAGGCTTGGTAGCCCTGGAAGGTAATCTATACTGTTGCAGCCTTGCAGGTAACCGCGCGAAGCGGATCTTCTCGAGCCCTATGCCTGGTTATTATTGGTGGTGAGCCGCGTCACGAATTAATAAATGATGATACCAAGTTTATTTTAGTCCTAAAATGTACTTTGGACATTTGACTCGATTCTTATGGTCGTGTTAACTCGATGGACTATATTAGGTCACTCAACTAATTTAGAGAATCCAAATAGAAGATTTTTGAAGCAAATGAGGTTTGTCCAAAAATCAGACAAAGTTGGGTAGATCAAACTGTAATATTTCTTTAATATATTATAATTATATATTTTTTTGATAGAAATCATTATAATTCATTCAACTGCAACGTTATACAAGTAGAGCGAACATGTGGATCTTCAAAAGCACTATTATTTATAATAGAAGAAAAGACAAGTGCCATAGTTATCATTCAACCGGGAGGATTCAGACATATGTAGACATTGTTTTACCCCGTAAGGAGACTATGGTATAAAACGCCACATAAATATTAATATTATTTTTTTACAATATATTATTATATTATATATTGCTGTCTCACTGTATAATATGTTTTCATGTTTTATTATAGTTTCTTTTCTCCTTTTTTATTATTTTTGCACCATTTTTTTGGCGTTGGCAATCTGCAACATGACGATAATGTTTAGATAGCTGTTAAATTATAAAGAAAAGAAAAAACCGAAAATATTAAAAAATACTTTGATTCCCAACAATGGTGCGGTTAAAGGCCCCAATGCCTTGTCCTGTCACCTGTCCTCCTGTGAGCCTGCGAGTAAATTGCCGCCATGCTATAATCCCATCAAATGCATCAATCCTCTCACGCTATGCTGCAGGGACTTTTGGTTCTGGCGTGAGAGAATTCCCAAATATCAAGAGCCAGACAATTGATTTATTTGTTTCCCGGCACCTTTGGCGAGATACCTCATAAGCACAATAATTTAAGTTTCATTTGGCAGAACTGTTGGCAACAGTGCTTTTAAAAATATTTTTTTAAAAATACAACTACAAAAATTATTTGTTGTTAGGTACCTATATTTTTAAAATGCTGTAAATTTTTAATATGTATTTGACAAATAAACTAAAAAAGTAATTTTAGTATTACAAATTTACTATAAAAAATATTGTATAGTATTACGCAACAAAGCATAATAAAATATAATATATGTTAATATATAAATATATGATATAGTATAATATTACTATAATATAATATTATATTATTCTAATATAGTTAATATAATATTGTATACTATAGCATAATAGTATAAAATAATTCAATATTATATAATATAACATATCTATTTATAGTATAATATAATATTTTGATATAAAATATTATAATTATTATCATTATATATTAATATTTTATTACTATATATAATATTTTAGAAACTAATTTTTTTAAAAAAAATATAAAGGCACATAACCATTACAAGTAAATTTTCCAATGCTTTTTTTGTTCAAAACGGTGGATAAATAAATATTGAAAAGAAATAATACCTTGATCACGTGATAAGGGAGAAAACAAAGGCCGAATGGGGTTTGTTGTTTGTTGTGTCTCCTACAGATTTTTTTTCTTCGTGCATTATAATATAAACGGACACTTCTTGTAATTATATGATTTTATAATGAATATTGTGGTCTAAAAAATAAATTATTTTTTTTACAACTTAAAAAGAATATTTTATAAATCTAAAATAGTTTCTTAATGCGTGCTAAAAGTACTTTTACGAAAAAGTTTTATTTTGGAGTTTTTCTAACCCAAAATGGCTAGCCGGAAGTTATTATTTGAGTTCCTTGATCCTGTATAAGTACCCAAGATCTACCCAGCGAATAACCGATGTGGGACTAAACACACACCCGCACGGATCCTCACATACTCTTCCCGTTCAAATTCTGACGTCCTCGTCAGGTTAAGGGTTCAAATCTAATCACAAACACCATGATTGGCCCGTGGTCAGCCCCAATGGATCCGTGCTGCAGTGTCCCCTAGTCCACATAGATTATGGGTTGTGTCCGCTCTGATACCATTTATAACAACCCAGTATCTTACCCAAAATGGCTAGCCGGAAGATATTATTTGAGTTCTTTAATCCTGTATAAGTACCCAAGATCTATCCAGCTACGGGTCCTCACAAGATATTTTCAGTTTTTTTGATAAAACTAATATAACATTCTAATTTTTTTGCCAAATAGTGCTGTTCTATCTAAACTTATTTTTGGAGGGTTTATGCAAACGGGCCTTAATGTGCGGACAGCCGGGGCCACAACTGAACCTATTAAATATGTCGGGGTCTCGGACCCTCGTGCTGTTAACTTTTAATTTTAACATGTCACTCCCTCACTATCTATCCTATTTAGAGGATGATAACAAGGCCACTCCAGGAGAAGAACAACCATAGTCCCTGCAAACAAACACCTACTTGAGAGCATAGCATAGCATCCTTTTTTCAATGGCTGCTCTACCCTCTCTTTGCAACAGCCCCCCTCCAATGGAGTCTCAAGGCAAAAAAGGTGCGGATCCAAGACCTCCTTCAAACTTCACCGACCTCATCTCAACCCTCCCCTTGGAGGAAGGCTGGGCACCCCTGCGCATCCGAAAATACCAAGGCTTTTGGATCCCCGAACGCGTTCTCCAAGGCATCATGGACATGCAACAGAACTTCAAGGCTCGCCCCGACGACCTCTTCGTGCTAAGCTATCCCAAGTCCGGCACCACCTGGCTCAAAGCCCTCACCTACGCCATCATGACACGAAGCCAATACCCTCTCGATCACCACCCTCTCCTTCGCCAAAATCCTCACGAGTTCGTCCCTATCATGGGCATAACCTACGCCAAAGGCGAAGCCTCAGAACTAGAGGCCATGTCATCACCTCGGATCCTCAACACTCACTTGCCTTACTCTCTCCTGCCACACGCCATCAAGAGCCTAGGATGCAAGCTCATATATGTCTGCCGGGACCCCAAGGATGTGTTGGTCTCCCGGTTCCACTACAATAATAGGATGAGGCCGCAAGCTATGGAGCCAATTCCATTTACCAAGGCCTTTGAGATGTTCTGTGAGGGCAATTGCCCCTACGGGCCGATATGGGAGCATGTTCTCGAGTACTGGGAGGAGAGCCAGAGGAGGCCAGAGAAGGTGCTGTTCTTGAAGTACGAGGAGATGTTAGGGGATCCGCCGCGGATTGTGAAGAGATTGGCCGAGTTCATGGGGTGTCCCTTCTCTCCGGAGGAAGAGAAGGAAGGGGTGGTGGAGGAGATCATAAAACTGTGCAGCTTTGACAAGATGAAGAGCTTGGAGGTCAACAAGACGGGTAAACTGCGTCCCGATTTCGTCCTAACCAATGATTCTTTCTTCAGGAAAGGCGGGGCAGGGGATTGGAGGAATCATATGAGTCCGGAGATGGCGCGGAAGTTGGACCGCATCACCGAGCAAAAGTTTGAGGGGTCCGGTCTGACCCTTGATGCTGTGGATGTGGAAGCGGCGGCCACCAATGGTGATGTCCAAGCACAAGCCTAGTCGCAGTTGTTTGTGATCTTCTTTTTATTTTTCCGATGTTTAGAGTGAGATTACGTAAGAAGCTGCTGCAATCCTGTAACCCCCGTATGTTGCTAGTCTTGGCCGTAGCGTCTGTCTCTGCTCTTGCTGTCAACCTTTGTTGACCCCTGGGAGCGTCAATAAGTTGTAGCTGCGGAAGATGTCTGTTATCTTGTATCATTTTATTTCTCTTGATTTAGTTGCTGTAGTCACGTAAGAGAGCTATATAATATTCCGTTTTTATTATAAAAAAAAAATGTCTGTTACCTCTATGATCGACGTGTCTTCGTGATGTTTTCGTCTCACGCTATTAATGCTACATTTATTCATTTTATTTAGAATAATTGCTAAAATATAAATATCAGTGAGTCATATTGTAGTGAATGGGCTGAAATGGGCCAAATCACATTCCCAACGACTCTGATTCGCCTATATATTTGAGAGAGCGATAAAAATAATCATTAAAATAAATCATAGAAATTTCACTGCCCATGAAGCTTCTGCTCTTGGATACGAAGCCCAACTGTTGTTTGTCCAACATTACCAGTCCTTTGTTTATACCAGCATTTCTGTTACCACCATAAATGGCCAAAGCATTAAAAGTCTTGATCGTAGAAATCTCTTTATCTATTAGCCCGATAGGAAAGAGGAAACTCTACGATTTCCAACATCCAGATTAAATGCTTGAAAAATCATAGAGAATTCGTGCACGCTGCCTGATAAATTTCAAGCTAACTAGCTTCTTCAACTCTGCTTCTATTGTAAAAAAATATATTTTTTAAGAATTCTTTTTATCTTTTCTAATTAAAAGTTTTATTTACTCAAAACGTTTTTTATTGGATCCCTGCAAATTATTTTTTGCAGAAAAATATTGGAGTTGCATTTGATTTGGGTTTCAATGCTTAGTTATACAGTCAATTCGATTTGGCTCCATTGGAGTGGGGCTGTTGCAAAGAGGTTGTTGAGCAGCCATTAAAGGAAGGATACCTTGAGGAAAATTTTTCTGTGGTGATGGGTCAGAAAATGGTCAAATATGGTGATGGTCATCCTCTTTTGTGTGATCAGCCTTTTATGCATTACATATTCTTTTGATGTGGCTGGATATACTTACATTAGAGTTGTATGAAATGTCTTTTTAAAATAAATAAATAAATAAAATAAAATAAAATAAAATAAAATAAAATAAAAGTAGAAGAAGAAGAAGCAGCAGCAGCAGAAGATAAAAGCACGATTGAGTGCTGTGCATGTTATTATATTATGGTATTTTTTTTGGAAATGACCACCAGACGTCTACGTTATCGCAAAAGAAACAAAACAAAACGTATCGCTTCGCTACAAGTTAAAATTATATTGTTTTCGACCGTTACTGCGGGGAAAAAAAGTTCACCACGAGAAAGAATAATTTAATGAGAAGAGTGACCATCCAATTCGATAAAAAAAGTAATAAAAATTAAAGAAAATATATATTATGTCTGTGGGTCCTTGAGCTTAATATTTTGCCATTCAAGCTCGATAATACTCGACTCGAACCGAATCGAGATGATGCATATAATAAGATGCTGCATGCTCCAAAACTAGTGGGGTAGATGGGAGGAAGATGCTTCAGCCCTTTCCGCTACTTTTTCCAGTGTGCCAGGGAGTGAATCATGCATAGCTTGACCCGTGAACCACACCTACCCCAGGAATATCGCCACCAACCTCCTGGACCACATATTGATTTGACAAGCCTGATCTAAAATTTATATTAAAATAGTAAAGGAACATATGGAGTATGAGGGCTTTATATCATTACTTACATATTAACATTTGCCCGAAGGGTACTAATTAAGATGTTGTTTGGGATGCGACAATGATTCCAAGATCAGCCATCACTTAAACGCAACTAGGTCACGTACTTATTCTATCGTAGTTATTGCACCGAAAATCAACCCATTCTAGACATCATACGAGAAATACCACGATGCTGGGGAACTCAACGATCCACTGCTCTAGCCGGGCTTGATGAGGATTTGTAGCAGACGGTCACTATAGAGATCCTGGTTGAATTGCCGTGCTTCAATTTGAAATAATGCAAACGTAAAAACCTTTTTGTCGGAGTGTGTCCGACAGAAGACCCTCAAATACCTCAAAGAACCAAAAGAAGTTCTTTTGCAGTCCGTTAGGACATCTAAGCACTTATCCTCTGGGTTCCCCCTAGAGATGATTGTATAGATAGAGTATGCCTACCTCCGCAGAATTAGGACACATGGGTTGGCCAAAAATGACTAGCCTCGGTACAGCCCGAATATCAGATGCAAGTGTCTCGCACGCAGATGACGTATTACCTATCATATCAGCAGGATTTCGGTGATCACCTAGTATCCTAGCTAGGATGCTGCCAACATTGAGAGCTGTTGAGATGCAAACCCGGTCGCGCAACATCTGGCCTGCCAAGCAGCAGCTTTTGACTAGCCGCACACTAACGTCGTGGCGAATACTAATTGGACGGTCCTTTTGGTGAACTATTGTCAACCTGGATGCACATTAGTAGTGATATTGGGTTGAAATATAGAAATAAAATATCTCTTAGCTTCGTGGAAAAAAGTAGTCAGAGTTCCTTCAATCTATTCAGCCCCAATTAAATGTTATAGAATATTTCAGAGTTGGTTTTTAGCCGGTGATCTTAAATTTTCATGGGATATCAAACATGTTAGCTCGAGATATTCGGAAAATTTTAATCAGTGTAATATAGCATACTATATGTGGTAATCTTAAATTATTAGAGATTAGATAACTTCAAGATAAGGATCATCATTGATCCAAGATCACCATGGTGATTCTATTTGGATCACCAAATGCCATTTAAAATGATTATCTTTATTAATTAACGATAATATATTTTATTTTTATATTAACTAATTATAGCTATATATATTCTTGGGAAAAAAACTACAGTCAAATATACTATTTCATTTGTCACTAATCTTCAAAATTTTTATGCAAAATTCTTAAAAATATCTCCATCTCATTTATCGGACTAGTTGAGTTTGATGAATTCATTGGACAACTAGACCTTGATGAAGACAACGTGTCATTAGGTGCCTCATCACACCATCCGGCAGACTTCCACCTCTTTTAGCATGAGTGTGGGAGAGAGCAATTGCCATGCATCTTTTGATTCAATTAGTGAAATTGTTAAGGCTGGTTTGGTGGACATCAATTATTTTTAACCCACTTATTCTGCTTATAGAAGCCTTTATATTTTTTTCATTTTAAAGCTAGTGTCCGTTGGGATTGGGAGATAACAACAAACTAGACAATTAAAGTACAACAGAATCAACAACTCTCCCACCTTATATAAACCTGTTAGAAAACAAACAACTAGAACCAATCCACCTAATATATATATCAAGGTATTCACAAATACTTAGCTGATAAAAAAAAAGAACACAAAAGGAACATCAAATTTTTATGTGGAAAACCTCCCTAATGTGGAGAGTAAAAACCACGGAACCGTAGTCCACCCAAAATCTTCCACTATCAACAAATAATGGGTACACAATCTGTTCTCTCTAGCCAAAACTAGAGGTATATATCACCACATAATCTCAAGAATAATATTCTTGGCAAACATCAATAATAAAAGAGAAAGATTGAGAAGATCTCACATAAACAGCAGCCACGTTTCTGCAAAAGCTGACCGTGCTAGAAGACTGCAAATGAAGATCACACTGTACAGATCGAAGAACCACGTGTTGCGAGCCTGCTGTCCAAATTTTATCTCGATCGAACCACAGATCACCTCCGATCGTCATTTGATCAAGACTGCACGTGGAATATCAATTATGTATCTTCTCCGCTGCCTCCCTCTATTTTTAACTCATGGAAGATGGCTCACATACCCAGCCTTCTCAACATAAAAGGTTGCCCTAATGGGCGTCATATTTTGGGCCAAAAATAGTCCAACGAAATAGGCTAAAACTAATTAATTTAGCCCACATTTGTTGGGCTAAGTCTCCTCCAACATAGGAGGGATAACCCAACAAATCTCTCCCTCCCGACTATGTGGAGGGATTCACCATCCCGGCGATCAATCGACATGCCTCAAGCTTTTCTCTTGGCAAAGATTTCGTCAACATATCAGAACCATTATCATCTGTATGAATTTTCTTAAGTTTCAATAATTTAGAACTCAGAACATCTCGAATCCAATGGTATCTCACATTAATATGCTTCGATTTTGAATGAAAGGTAGAGTTTTTACCAAGATGGATAGCACTCTGATTATCACAATATAACACATAGTGCTCTTGCTTGAAACCAAGCTCTTCAATATATTTTCTCAACCATAGCAACTCTTTACATGATTCTGTTGCTGCAATAAACTCTGCTTCGGTGGTAGAAAGTGCAACACACTTCTGTAACTTTGCTTGCCATGCCATGGCTCCTCCTGCAAAAGTAATTAGATAACCTGAAGTAGATCTGCGAGTATCAACATCTCCAGCCATATCTGCATCCGTGTAATCAACTAGCATAGGTTTCTCACATCTAAAGCTAAGTTTCAAACCGGATGTACCTCGAAGATATCTCATAATCCACTTCACTGCATTCCAATGCTCTCTTCCTAGATTTGAAAGAAAACGACTAACTGTGCCAACTGCATGAGCCATGTCTGGTCTTGTACACACCATTGCATACATCAAACTTCCTACCGCTGAAGAATATGGAACTTTCTTCATATCTTTCTTTTCTTCATCTGTAAAAGGACACTGTTTAGTGCTCAATTTAGAGTGAGTAGCACGAGGAGTACTAACCATTTTAGCTTTGTCCATATTAAACTTCTGAAACACTTTCCCAATGTACTTTTCTTATGACATGTACAACTTCTTAGCATCTCTGTCTCGATTAATCCTTGTGCCAAGGATTTGTTTTGCTGACCCTAAGTCTTTCATAGCAAAAGACTTATTTAAGTGCTTCTTCAACCTATCAATCCGAGAAGCATTCTTGCCAACAATCAACATGTCATCAACATAAAGCAACAAAATGATAAAATCATCATCATTAAATTTCTGTACAAAAACACAATGGTCAGAAATTGTCTTCTTGTAACCATGCTCCCCCATAACTGACTCAAATTTTTTGTACCATTGTCTCGGTGCCTGCTTCAAGCCATAAAGACTTTTCTTTAATCTGCATACATAATCCTCTTTTTTCTTTACCTTGAAACCTTCTGGCTGCTCCATGTAAATTTCTTCCTCTAAGTCACCGTGAAGGAAAGCAGTCTTGACATCCATCTGCTCAATCTCTAGATCAAGACTAGCTGCTAAATCGAGAACAACCCGAATAGATGATATCTTCACAACTCGAGCAAATATTTCATTAAAATTAACACCTTTTCTTTGGCTGAATCCTTTGACAACCAATCTAGCTTTATACCGTGGACATGATGAGTGTTTTTCTTGCTTCACTCAGTACACCTACCTATTCTTTAAAGCTCTTTTGCCTTTAGGCAACTTTACTAACTCAAAGGTGTGATTCTCATATAGTGACTTCATTTCATCCTTCATAGCCTCAATCAATTCTTTCTTGTGTTCATCTTCCATTGCTTCTTCATAATTTTCGGATTCTCCCCCGTCAGTAAGTAGAACATATTCATTAGCTGAATACCATGTGGAAGGTTGTATGTTTCTGTTGGACCTCCTAAGTTGAGCTGGAACGTCTGGTTCTTACAACTGATTATCAGCATCATTATTTGCTTCAGCCTGTATGGGAGCATTTTCATTCACATCAATTGCATCTGGCTGGTCATTCTGCAACTCATCAGCATTTTCTGGCACTAGTGTTGGTGCTATAGGAACTGGATCTAAGTCTATCATGTCATCACTATACTGTGGCTCTATCTTATCTGCTTTCTCAATATCCTGTATGGTTTGATCTTCCATGAACACGATATCATGGCTTCTAATAAGCTTTTTGCTGACTCGATCATAAAACTTGTACCCAAAATTATCCTGGCCATACCCTAAAAATATGCACTATCTAGTTTTAGCATCAAGTTTGGACCTTTCATCTTTGGGAATATGCACAAATGCCTTGCATCCAAAGACATGAAGATGATCATAAGAAACATCTTTACCTGTCCAGACTCTGTTTGGCACATCAAACTGTAAAGGAACACAAGGTGTGAGATTCAACACATGTACAACTGTACTCAAAGCCTCACCCCAAATGGATCTTGGCAAACCTGCTTGTGAAAGCAAACATCTGACTCTCTCCACCAATGTCCTATTCATTCTTTCTGCCAAACCATTCAACTGAGGTATCTTTGGAGGTGTTTTCTGATGCCGAATATCCTGTTCTCTACAATAATCATCAAATGGACTTAAGTATTCTCCTCCATTATCTGTTCGGATACATTTCAGCTTTCTCCCTATTTCTCTCCCAATTGAGGTCTGAAACTGTTTGAAAACATTCAATACATGATCCTTTGTCTTCAAGGTATAAACCCATATCTTTCTTGAATGATCATCAATGAATGTCACAAAATAACGAGCACCACCAAGTGTTATTGTCTTCATTGGACCACAAACATCTGAATGCACCAGATCAAGTGCATTTGGTTTTCTAGAAGGAGGGGATGCTTTGAAGGAAACTTTGTTCTGCTTACCTGCTAAACAGCGAGCACAATTTCTCAGATGAGTACTCTTCACTCCATGTAGTAGTCCTTTCTTGGCTAACATCGATAAGCCTTTCTCACTCATGTGACATAGTCTTTTGTGCCATAACTCAACTGTATCGTCATTCTCCATTGCATTGATACTGGTTTTGGAGAGCCCTGTCTGTAACAAGTATAAAGTTGAGTACTTTTTACCTGTAGCCACAACCAAAGCTCCTTTAGTATGCTTTCATCCACCATCAGAGAAAGTATTGCAGAATCCTTCATCATCAAGTCTACCCACAGAAAGTAGGTTATAACGGATGTTGGAAATATGTTTCACATTTTAAGAACCAACTTTGTGACATTGTTGGTTTCTAAACAAACATCGCCTACAACGACAACTTTGGCTGTGCCACTATCTCCCATTTTTACAACCCCAAAATCACCAGCTATATAGGTTGAAAAGAGATCCCTCCGCGATGTAGCATGAATAGAAGCATCACTGTCAACTACCCAGCTCATCTCATGACATGCAAGATTAACAACATCAACATCACAAGCAATAAGAAAGTTTTCAATAATGGAAACCTGATCTTTATCATTATCATCTTTCTTCTTATCTGTATCTTTGTTTTGCTTGTTTTCCCTCTTCAACTTCCAACAATACTTCTTGATATGCCCCTTTCCACCACAATGATAACACTCAACATTAGCGAATTTATTGGACTTACTTCTGGTCTTGCCTCTGTACTTCGAATCTCTGCTTTTATTCATCTCCCTCGTCTCGGTAACTAAGACATCTGACTGTGAAGAGGAACCCTATGATTTTCGTCTCATATCTTCATTCAGATCACTTCCATTGAGATAACACCATTCGGGGCTGAGTTAGATAATGTTGTCCTCACTGTCTCCCACAAGTTCGGCAGAGTGCCTAGAAGCCATAATCCCAGTACCTCATCATCAAAATTGATACCTATTGTGGCCAACTGATTAATGATCCTTTGGAATGTATTTAAATGATCTGTCATAGGAGTTCCATCCTGATACCTCCAGGACATCATCTACTTTATGAGGAACAATTTATTATTTCCAGTTTTTCGAGCATACAACTGTTCAAGCTTGGTCCATAAACTGCATGCATGTGTCTCTCCACTAATATGATTCAAAACATTATCATCTACCCATTGCCTGATATATCCACACACTTGTCGATGGAGCAATTTCCACTCCTCTTCAGTTTTATCATCAGGTTTCATAGTAGAAAATACCGATTGATGATAACCTTTCACATAGAGAAGATCTTCCATCTTTCCTTTCCATGTATGATAATTAGTACCATTCAGATTAATCATTCTAGCATTATTTGTCTCCATTGTTCACACAAGACAAAATAATTCAACAACCTCGCTCTAATACCACTTGTTGGGATTGGAAGGTAACAACAAACTAGACAATTAAAGCATAACAGAATCAACAACTCTCCCACCTTGTATAAACCTGTTAGAAAACAAACAACTAGAGCCAATCCACCTAATATATATATATATATATATATCAAGGTATTCATAAATACTAAGCTGATCAAAAAAAAAAAGAACACAAAAAGAACACCAAATTTTTACGTGGAAAACCTCCCCAATGTGGAGAGTAAAAACCACGGGACCGTAGTCTACCCAAAATCTTCCACTATCAACAAATAATGAGTATACAATCTATTCTCTCTAGCCAAAACTAGAGGCATATATCACCACATAATCTCAAGAACAATATTCTTGGCAAATATCAATGATAAAAGAGAAAAATTGAGAAAATTTCACATAAATAGCAGCCACGTTTCTGCAAAAGCTGACCTTGTTAGAAGACTGCAAATGGCGATCACACTGTATAGATTGAAGAACCACATGTTGCGAGCTTACTGTCCAAATTTCAGCTCGATCGGACCACGGATCACCATCCGATCGTCGTTTGATCAAGACTGCGCGCGGAATATCAATTCTATATCTTCTCCGCTGCCTCCCTCTATTTTTAACTTGTGGAAGACGGCTCATATACCCTGCCTTCTCAACATAAAAGGTTGCCCTAATGGGCCTCACGTTTTGGGCCAAAAATAGTCCAACCAAATAGGCTAAAACTAATTAATTTAACCTACATTTATTGGGCTAAGTCTCCTCCAACATAGGAGGGATAACCCAACAGTGCCAACAAATTTGGAGCAATATGAGTTTTTTTTTAAGAACAATATTATAAATTCTAAAATTCATGATTCTGAGACCATTGTGCGGAACCTAAGCTAGGATGGTACCAGTTCGATTCAGTATACCAAAAATTAATATGCCCTCCATACCATATATGAGTACCAAACTGATATAAGATTGTATGCTCTATATCATTCGATTTGGTACAGTACAGTATACAATAATTTTTTTACACTTCTTCTTACATATAAGCCGAACTTTTTTTTAATGGGCGAGCCCGACATGTAAAATTTTTAAATAATGGGATTAAAGAGTACGGAGATAGGTTCGAACTCAAGACCTCTGTTCTAATACCATATTTTTTTTTTGATACATCGGTAGCTCATGTCAAACAAGCATGAGCACTATCATCATCATCAAGAGATTTGATACTATGTTAAAAACACCATTTATTCAAAAAACTTAAGTTGATAAAATAAAATAGATTTATTTATATATATATATATATTTATAGATTGGTTATTTTTTTAACTTTAATAACTTCTAAATTATATTTATTATATTGTCTGTTTTTCCCTATCCTCGTGTCCTTCAGAGTTATTCGAAATGTCGCATCCTCGGTATGATTTAGTGGACATGGTTAAAAGCTGATTTCACGAGATCAAGCGGCGCATATTATAGCAGGAAAGCTCGGTTTCGGTAGGAGACAGCGGTGGGTACTACCTTATTAGGATGGGAAAGGACGAAGGCTTTGTAATGGAGGGCAAGATAATTATAAAGACGTGGGCCCACCTATGATGACTGACCTCACGTGGGAGATCCGGCTGCAACGAAAAAGACGGTAGACCCAAGTGGAGTGCATGAGTCCAAATATATATATATTTATGGTCGAGCACATGATTCTAAATGTACGTTCCTTTTTCTGTCCCCGTCCTTGCACCGTTCTTCATAAAATTGATAAAATTAAGTGGGCTAGAATGATTTGGACCACCTGAGAAGCTATCATAAATAAATTTCTCTAGTGGAACGACGGAGAGGAGCAATAACCCATGACTGCCAAACTGCCCGGGTCCTCATGGTCCCATGGCATTTATACATGGTTCCACTTCCACACCATAGCATAATCATAATTTCAGAAACCAACCCCGACTTCCAAATTGCAGTCTCCTTTAAGATTGTCATTATTTGCATTTGTTTCCTTCTGGACCAGCTGCGACCTCCACCAGAAGAGATGAAAGGATGTCATCATCATAATCCTCAAGGGTCTGGCCTTGCAGTAGAGTTGCTCTTCTTTTCTTTTTTTCTTTTTTTTTTTTTTTCTGGAAGCTTATGATACGTCGGCGGGCCGTATCCTTCGAGGGACCTACAAAAAGCCGGTGGCCGGAGCTTCCGGCGCCGGCCCTCCGATGCTTAAGTCAGAAAGGGCTTTAGTAGAAAAGGAGAGATGAGTTGTATATCAGAATCTAAAAGTCAGAATCCTCCTTCAAGAGAAAGAGTTTCCTCTTTTATAGAAGGGATAAAGAGTTACATGTGATGTGACCGGGTGAATTAAATGAGTTACCGTCATGATTGAGCATGATCATATGAATTAATGCATTGCTGTGGAGGGCTAGAATGGAGCTGATGAGTTGTTGTGGATGACCGGACGTAGTTGAGTGAGTCAACTGGTTGCCGCGAAGGGCTTGAGATTTTGAGTAAGCCGGAGATCAGAGGAGGCCATGTGCATTAATTGTTGAGTAAGCCGGAGATCTGTGGAGGCCATGCGCATTAATTGTTGACAGTCGTTCAGGCGGAGATCATTGGATTGGGTCCCGGGTGAGGAGGAGAGGGGCTTGGTTCCCGGCGGAGTGAAGGAGTTTGCTTCGTCCTTTGACCGGATCTTCTTCGGGGTTGAGGTCGATCAGGGTTGGCTATACTAAGACTAGGGGCTGCAAGGCCGCAGAGCTTCGAGCTCTGAGGTCGGAGATGCTGAGGTCGGGCGCTTAGAGGTCGAATGCCTGGAGATCGGGCGTATCCGAGGTCGGGCGCCTATGATGTCAGGCGTATCCAAGGTCGGGTGCCTGAAGATCGGGCGCATCCGAGGTCGGGCGCATCTAAGGGTTGCTGCCGGAGCGCCTGTCATCACGTGCCGGCGATGCATTCATGTGTTTCGGAGTAATCTATTTTTCCTCCAATAGTTTTAATTAAAAAAAACTACTATGATACTAAATGGAAGCGAACTACTGGAGGGAGAGGGGTAAGGAACTATCCACGATCAACGATACTCCTTTTGTTCCTTTTACTAGATAGTTGTGTTGATGATGATCGTGCCTTACAAATTAAATCTATCATAAATAATGAGATGAGCCAAGAGATTTTAGGATCGTTGGTAAGGATACCGTATTTTAATGCTCCTCCGACTTGTTCTAAAAGTTTCTATCTTAGCTCATGAGTGTATACAAACAGCTGCCCCCAAAAGACCTGTGACAATAAGGGAATCTGGGGTTCCTACCTAATCATGCAATTAAAAAAATAAAAAATAAAAAATATAAAGAAAAAGACACCCAAAATAAAAAATAGGTTGGAGAATGAGAAAAAAAGAAAAAAAATATGAGGACCTGTGCAGACATATATTTAGTCCTATATCAGTTATTCGCTATGTTGATCTTAGGTATTTATACAGAATTAAAAAATTTAAATAATATCTTCTGGCTAGATTTTTTATGTAAGATACTCAATTGTTATAAATGGTATTAAAACAGACCTAACCAATAACTTATATAAATTAAGAGATAGTGCAGCAAAAATTTAATGAAACTGATCATGGGTCAATCGTGATGCTTTAGATTAGATTTAAATAAATTTAAATTTTTAGTTTTTTAAGTAAATAATATTTTTTAAGTATTTTTTTTTATACGAGGTTTTAACGAACGAGATTTTCAAAAACAAAAAAGTAAAAAAAAGACGCCCAAAATAGATGTCCCGCATGGCTTCCAAAACTAGCAGCCAAATGAGGTGTCAGGTATTGAGAGATAACTAGGCCACTTCGGAAGAAGGACCACCATAATCTCTGCAAACACCCGCTAGGGGGCATAGCATAGTGCCCTTTTTATCGACGTCTGGTCAACCATCTCTGTGCAGCAGCCCCCCTCCATTAATGGAGTCTCAAGGCAAAAAGGGTGCGGATCCAAGACCTCCTTCAAACTACACCGACTTCATCTCCGCCCTTCCCTTGGAGGAAGGCTGGGCACCCATGCACATCCGAAAATACCAAGGCTTTTGGATCCCCCAACGTGCTCTCACCGGCACCTTGGACATGCAGCAAAACTTCAAGGCTCGCCCCGACGACCTCTGGGTGCTGAGCTACCCCAAGTCCGGCACGACCTGGCTCAAAGCCCTCACCTACGCCATCATGACACGAGCCCAATACCCTTTCGATCACCACCCTCTCCTTCGCCGAAATCCTCACGAGTGCGTCCCATTCGTGGACAGAACCTACTCCAGAGGCCAAGCCTCAGAAATAGAAGCCATGCCCTCCCCTCGTATCCTCAACTCTCACTTGCCATACTCTCTCCTACCACACTCCATCAAGAGCTTAGACTGTAAGGTCATATATGTCTGCCGGGACCCCAAGGATGTGTTGGTCTCCCGGTGGTACTTCAATAATGGGATGAGGCCGCAACCTATGGAGCCAATTCCATTTACCAAGGCCTTCGAGATGTTCTGTGAGGGCAATTGCCCCTATGGGCCGTTATGTGAGCATGTTCTCGAGTACTGGGAGGAGAGCCAGAGGAGGCCCGAGAAGGTGCTCTTCTTGAAGTATGAGGAGATGTTAGAGGATCCGCTGCGGATTGTGAAGCGGTTGGCCGAGTTCACGGGTTGTCCCTTCTCTCCAGAGGAAGAGAAGGAAGGGGTGGTGGAGGAGGTCATAAAGCTGTGCAGCTTTGACAAGCTGAAGAGCTTGGAGGTCAACAAGACGGGTAAACTGCTTCCCCATATCCTCCTAACCAATGATTATTTCTTCAGGAAAGGAGAGGCAGGGGATTGGAGGAATCATATGAGTCCGGAGATGGCGCGGAAGTTGGACCGCATCACCGAGCAAAAGCTTGAGGGGTCCGGTCTTACCCTCAATGGTGTGGATATGGAAGCCGCGGCCACCAATGGTGATGTCCAAGCGCAAGTCTAGTCGAAGTTGTTTTGTGATCTTCTTTTTATTTTTCGGATGTTTAGAGTGAGATTGCATAAGAAGTTTGCTGCAATCCTGGAACCCCCGCATGGCGTCTCTGTCTCTGCTCTTGCTGTCAACCTTTGTTGACCCCAGAGAGCGTCAATAAGGTGTTACTGCGAAAGACGTCTGTTACTTGTACCATCGAGGTGTCTTCGTGATAGTTTCTGTCTCCCGCTATGATGCTGCACTTATTTGTTTTCTTTAGAATAATTGCTAAAATATAAATAACAATGAGTCATATTGAAGCGAATGGGCTAGAATGGGGGCTTAAATGGACCAAATCCCTTTCGAGCCTACTCTGATTCGCCTATGTATTTGAAATAGTAAAAAAATAATTATTTAAATAAATTATGGAAATTTTGCTGCCCATGATACCCTCTTTCCAATATGGCCCGCTTCCCTAAATAATGATGAAGTTTCTGGTCTTGGATAGGAAGCCCAACTATTGTTTGTCCGGTCCTTTATTTATACCAGCATTTCTGTTACCAATATAAATGGCGAAAGCATTAAAAATCTTGATTGCAGAAATCTCTTTAGCTATTAGCTCGGGAGAAAAGAGGAAACTCTACGATTTCCAACATCCAGATGAAATGCTTGAAAAATCATAGAGAATTCGTGCACGCTGCCTCATAAATTTCAAGCTAACTGGATTTTTCTACCCTGCTCCTATTATAGAAAAATATATTTTTTTAAGAATTCTACCGCAATAAAAATTTCTAATTTATCTTTTTTTAATTAAAAGTTTTAATTACTCAAAACTTTTTAGTTGGATCCTCTGCAAATTATTCTTTGCGGAAAAATATTGGAGCTGCATTTGATTTGGATTTGAATGGTTACTTATACAGTCAATTGAATTTGGTTTTGTTAGTGAATGCCTATCTAAAATAGTTGTTTTCATGTTTCCTCTTATTTAGCATTTCTAATTCGTGAAATATAATGTTTTAATACAAGAGCATATCCAGTGCAGCAAGTGTACAACGAAAATCTGAAAATCTAGACATCATTGGACTGGTGAAGTGAAATATCAAAAAGCAACCTTAGAAAGTCGACCTCTTCATCTATATTCGGAATTTATTTTTCTTCATGGGAGAAATCTTCTAGGGACTTTTATATGAGATTTTATTTATAGAAAATGTAAGTATCTTACATCGAGGCGATAGGATGGAAGGTATTTTATTTTGGAAAAAATTATATAGATACCTTTTCCACTTTTTGTGATTTATATTTACACCTCAAATATTCTAATTTTTTTAGTTAGATCCAACAGATTCAAATTGGTTGCAATATGGCCCAAACTTCTATCCGAGCTCTAAAGCATGTGAGAAATTACTAATGTACTCTTAGATTTTTGTTTCCACTAAAACACAACTTCTATTCTAATCCAGCTAACAAGGGTATTGATGGAAATTTATATCTATTGCCATGGAGATAAATGGTTGGATCATATTGCAGTCAAAATCAAAATTTTAAGATTTAATTGAAAAAATAGAAATTTTAGGGTGTAAGTGCATATGGTAAAAAATTGAAGAGATATCGCTGCATTATTTTAATTAAAGAACTATTGCATGTTTTTTATTTTTAAAAAAATTAAAATTCTCAATATTATTGGAGAATTTGTTTATTAGTTAATTTGTTTATTTTCCGATGCTGATGAACGTTTGAAATGTTTATAATCGAACAAGTTAGTTATTTGATCATGGTAGATTTATTTAGTTGTATTAATTGGCCATTAATTAGTGATTAAATTTGTAGAATTATTTGAAAATTGTTTATTTTAGATAGTGTATGATCTTTAGGATATTACTTTAGGATTCTTATGGCCATGTTACATAACTGAACCAAGTGATGGGTTCAACATCACCTAATTCGGTCAATATCTGCCTTTAACAATCATTTGCATTTTATAACTATAAAAAAGACATCATTTTCCTCCTATGGACTCCACTACTGAAATTGCGAGCAATCATTGTGGATTACCAAGCTTTTTGATGAGTTTTTCCTTGGATTGCTGCCGGAGAAGATTGTTGGATCACCCTTTTGGCCTTGCCGAACTTAGGTAAAGCCTCAAGTTCCTCTTGTTCTTTTCTTTTTTTGATGTTCTAGAGCTTGATTTGGGGCGGCGAGTGCTTGATGGGCTTGAACAGGGTCTAGAAATATGGTGCTTGTTGATGCCCCACCACCACCTAAAAATGTGGTATTGTTGATGCTCCATCATGGGCTAGAAACATAGTATTGTTGATGCTCGACAACAGGGTGGAATGTAGTTATGGTAGTCCAAAGCTGAGAACCTAAATACTATTGTATTTGATCTATGTTAACTTGAGATAATTGTTTGATGTGGTTTGTTGTATTTAAAGATGTGTGTTTGTTATGCTTGTTTTATGATTATGGTATTTTGTGGCATGGATTCCATATAAGTAAAAAATTAAGCACATATCCTTTTGTTATATTTTTTTTAGGATCTCGTGATGCATAGTTTCGGATGAGTTGAGGCGGATTTCGAGTATCAAAGTTATTAGTTAATTTGTTTATTTTCCGATGCTGATGAACGTTTGAAATTTTTATAATCGAACAAGTTAGTTATTTGATCATGGTAGATTTATTTAGTTGTATTAATTGGCCATTAATTAGTGATTAAATTTGTAGAATTATTTGAAAATTGTTTATTTTAGATAGTGTATGATCTCTATGGTATTACTTTAGGATTCTTATGGCCATGTTACATAACTGAACCAAGTGATGGGTTCAACATCACCTAATTCGGTCAATATCTGCCTTTAACAATCATTTGCATTTTATAACTAAATATAATTATAATTTTATATTTTTGTTACTAAAATTTTTAGCCATGAAATCTATAATGATCGTCTATTTTTGATTACCAAAATTTTTTAACGATGAAAGTAAAAAATTTTAGCGCATGGGCATGCGGTGGGAGAACTAAAAGACAATTTTTCACAGCTGTACCTTACAGACGGATCAAGGGTCAACAAAAGTTGACAGCAAGAGCCGGGCCCCAGGCGCTACGGCCATGACAAGCAACATGTGGGGGTTACGGGATTACAGCAGCTTATTAGATAATCTCAACTCTAAATCACACGCAACTGCGACTAGAATAGAGCTTGGTCATCACCATTGATGGCCGCCGATGCTTCCACAGCTACACCACCAAGGGTCAGACCGGACCCCTCAAGCTTTTGCTCAGTGATGCGGTCCAACTTCCGCGCCATCTCCGGACTCATGTGATTTCTCCAATCCCCCGCCTCTCCTTTCCTGAAGTAGGAATCATTAGTTAGGGGGAAATCGGGATGCAGTTTACCCGTCTTGTTGACCTCCAAGCTCTTCAGCTTGTCAAAGCTGCACAGCTTTATGACCTCCTCCACCACCCCTTCCTTCTCTTCCTCTGGAGAGAAGGGACACCCCATGAACTCGGCCAACCTCAGCACACTCCGCAGCGGATCCTCTAAGATCTCCTCGTACTTCAAGAACAGCACCTTCTCTGGCCTCCTCTGGCTCTCCTCCCAGTACTCGAGAACATGCTCCCAGACCGACCCATAGGGGCAACTTCCCTCGCAGAACATCTCGAAGGCCTTGGTAAATGGAATTGGCTCCATAGATTGCAGCCTCATCCTATTACTGAAGTACCACCGCGACACCAACACATCCTTGGGGTCCCGGCACACATATATGACCTTACAACATAAGCTCTTGATGGAGTCTGGCAGCAGAGGGTAAGGCAAGTGGGTGTTGAGGATGCGAGGGGATGGCATGGCATCTAGTTCTGAGGCTTGGCCTTTGGCGTAGGTTCTGTCCATGAAAGGGACGCAGTCGTGTGGATTTTGGCCAAGGAGAGGGTGGTGGTCAAAAGGGTATTGGGTTCGTGTCATGATGGCGTAGGTGAGGGCTTTAAGCCAGGTGGTGCCGGATTTGGGGTAGCTCAGCACGAAGAGGTCGTCGGGGCGAGCCTTGAAGTTTTGTTGCATGTCCATGATGCCGGGGAGAACGGGTTCGGGGATCCAAAAGCCTTGGAATTTTCGGGTGCGGACGGGTGCCCAGCCTTCCTCCAAGGGGAGGGCTGAGATGAGGTCGGCGTAGTTTGAAGGAGGTCTTGGATCCGCCACCTTTTTTTCTTGAGGCTCCATTGGAGTGGGGCTGTTGCAAAGAGGCAGTTGAGCAGCCATTGAAGGAAGGATGCTATGTTATGCTATGCTCTCGATTGGGCTTCTTGCAGGGATTATGGCAGTGGTTCTCTGAGGGCTACCCGCGATGCAATATATAGGAGCAGATAAAAGCACCATTGAGTGCTGCGCATGTGGTCAGGTAGCAGGAAGAGTTGGGCGTTTGATGCGGACGCCAGTACCGAACCGCCTGTTACACGAGATTACGGGTCGTCATAGGAAGATAGTCCAGTCACTTTCGTTGTAGCTGAATTGATTTGATTTTATGTAATTTTATTTTAGTTGATTGGATTTATTTGCATATTGTTATTTTAGAACTTTTATGCAATTATTTTATTTGTAGGATTTTTTTGTTATTTTGTGACCCTATATATATGGATCCATACACTTAATTAGGGTTAATGGACGATTGAATAAAAAGCCTGCTTTTTCTTCTTCTTCTATCTCCTTCTTCCTCCTCTTCTCTTCTTCTTCTTCTTCTTCTTTTTTCCTCTCTTTTTCATAGCCGTCCTGCATCAGCGATCACCCCCCGTTTCAGGCAGGAGGCCACTATAGTGACCTGTGTAGCATATTACATCTGGCTATCAAGTAACGCTTAGATATTTGGAGAGAGCTGCCCTCCTTCTCCCTCCGAGGCTCGTTGAGCTCGATGCCAAGCAATTGAGATTCTTCAGGCACATCTGACTGGCGTACCACATGCTTAGCAGCATGTGGTACCCGACACATTTGATACATTCTCTTCAACACACACAAAAAAAAAAAAAAAAAGAAAAAAGGTAATGGGAGCAGATGATGCATATTCGATGGCTCGAGGGGAGGAAGATGCTTCAGCCATTTCCTCTACTTTTTCCAGCGTGCCATGGAGTGAATTGTGCGCAGCCTGACCCGTGAACCACACCTACCCCAAGTATGCCGCCACCAACCTCCCGGACCACCATATTGATTTGACAAGTTTAATCTGAAATTTATATTAAAATAGTAAAGGAACATTGGGAGTGTGAGGGCTTTATATCACAACTTAAATATTCACCGATGCTCCAAGGGCACTAACTAAGGGCTCGTTTGGTTCGCGGGAAGCATTTTCCTTCCTAGGAATATGATTCCTGGAAAACAAATTCCTAGAAAGAGGATGCCTAGGAAAGTACTTTTGGCATGTTTGGTTGACCATGGGAAAGTGACAAATTTCCAAGATGCTTATGTTTGGTTGGCCATCTACTTTCCTAGGAAAGTTATATATAATTCCTATTATGCCCTTAATAAAAATTAGATTTTTAATGCCTCTTTAATGCTTCTTTAATGCTGAAGGGACTTTTTGGGAAAAAGTAAAAATGGAGTGATTCCCGCCTCATGGGAAAGTAACTTTCCCATGTTTCTCATGGGAAAGACTTTCCCATAAAATGTGGGAATCACATTCCCATGGGAATATAACTTTCCCTTCTCTCTCCTTTGAAAACTCCAACCAAACAAGAGGCATCTCATTACTTTCCCGTTGACCACACTTTCCCCCCTTCTTTTCCCGCGAACCAAACGAGCCCTAAGATGTTGTTTGGAATGCGATCCCAAAATCAGCCGTTACTCAAAAGGTGATTAAATCATTATATTTGGTTGCACTCTTTTGATTTTATGGTAGTTTTTGCTGCTGAAAATTAGTCCGTCTTAGACACCATATGAGAGACACGGTGATGCTGGAGAACTCGCTACTTTTTTTTTTTGCTAAAATAAAGGGAGCAGGGGGGAGGAAAGGATAAGCCCAACCCCGCGTAGCAGCCCCCACTGGCCCCCCACCCCACCAGGAGAATGTTCGATGCGGGCAAACCGGGTCGTGTGTTGGGCACGCCGACCTATTTTACTTATACCCTCCCCACCCATGAGCCGGCTCGGTTATCCGACCCGACCCTCCGTGTGAGTACGTCACACCTGGCACCATCCAGGCTACCAGCCGACCAGTAGCACTTCCAGACCCCGTGTCCAGGCGTGGAGCATTCGGTCCCCAAATTTAATCGACGTCCGCGCGTTTCGAACCTGGAACCACTTGGTTGGAAGTAAACGCTCCGTTCTAACTGAGCTACCACCTTGGTAGTGAGAACTCGCTACTTCGGTCAAAGATTTGTAGCGGACCAGTCTATCAGGATCCTGGTTGAATTAGCCATACTTCCACCTGAAACGCACAAATGAAAAAGCCCTCTTATTGAAGTGTGTTCTATGATTTTGCTACTTTTTGGGCGGCTTGGCCTATGAGTTCAATGCTGGATCTGGTGTAACCAATAATTTTTCATATCTCACACCCAGTTGAGAATCTTAAGAAGAAAACATCTTTTTTTTTTTTTTTTTTGCTAAAAGCGGTGATTCATACTATACGGGTACGAATACACCTAATAGAGTCTGCATACAAAATATCTCGGAATACACCAGGCAACTCATCCTCACCAACCCATAGAGAGCCGCCTGAGTGGCGCGCAACGTACGCCGCCACCCAGTCTGCCGCCCCGTTGGCCTCTTGATATACATGCACAGCTCGAAAGAGAACCCCCTCCCTCACCATCGACCATATGTCTCGGAGCAATGGATGTACTCCCCTATTGCTGTGAGGGCCCTTCCGAACCCAACTGATCACAGTGGCCGAGTCTCCCTCCTAGAGAATGGAACTCGCCCGAAGAACAAATCGCGCATATCGCAACCCCATCGAAGCCGCACGCAGCTCTGCACCTGGGACCGAGATGTCGAAGATTTGACAGCCTCCTGCTGCCATCGTGCTGGAATCCGGGCCCTTGATGACAAACCCGGCTCCTCCCCTCCTGCCTCCATCCTGGACTGAGCCATCAAAATTGACCTTCAGGAAGCTCGGAGGTGGGGGCTCTCAGGTTAAAAACACCACATAAGGAGCTGCCAAAGCAGAATGGCGGCCCCAGGTGTCCCGAGCTGTCAAAGGTCCATAGTCCGTATCTACGTGAAAGAACGCCGCTGCCTGTGCTCGTGCCCGCTCCATCACAAACCACGGAAACAGACTAATATCACCAAATGGTCGTAATAGTCGTACTTTTGGTGAAGAAAACGTCTTTCGATTGCTCTAAACTCATGACTTCTCCTCTCGTCTCTCACATTGCGTCAAATATATTGCTCTACTTGGGTAATAGTCAATGTTACGAAGACAGCAAAACTTTTGTTTTTTTGTTTTTTTGGTGATAAAGAACAGCAGAATTCAATGACGCAAGATAACCATTTTATTACAGCCTTCCAAACACGGCATAGCAGCAATCATCCCACGAGCTGTGGAATGGCCATAGTAGCTTCTAAATGCACATCGGGACTACAGAGAAGTTTAAAACACAATCACCAATCCATGAGCACCAACAAGTTATTGGTAACAACTAGTAGAGTCTTCTGAGGCACATCTATGAATGGCCTGCAGTAGCTTCTTCCGCTCCCGGACCTACTCCAGGGATGGTCAGACCGGAGCCCTCCAGCTTTTCCAGGACGATCTCATCCAACTTCTGAGCCATCTCCGGGCTCCCATAGTTCCTCCAATCGCCTGTTCCTCCTTTCCTGAAGAAGGAAGCGTTGCTTACCTTGTAAACCGCTGCTTCTTGAGACCCCTTCTTGTTCGCCTCCATGCTCTTGAGCTTCTCAAAGCTGCAGAGCGTTATGATCTCCTCCACCACGCCTCCCTTCTCCTCGTCCTCGGAGAACGGGCACCCGAGGAACTCCGCCAGCCTCTTCACGTTCGCCGCCGGCTCCTCCAGCATCTCCTCGTACTTCAAGAACAGCACCTTCTCGGGCCTTCTCAAACTCTCCTTCCAGTACTCCAGAGAATGGTCCCATATCGGGGAATAAGGGAACTTCCCCTCGCAGGCCATCTCGAAGAATCGGTCGAAGGGAAAGCCCTCCCTCCCTTTCTCGGCACTAGCCTTCTCGGCGAAGTGCCAAAGCGAGACGATGGCGTCCTTGGGGTCCCGGCAGATGTATATAATCCGGCAGCCGGAGCTGGTGATGGAGTCCGGCAGCAAGGAGTAAGGCATGTGGGTGGCGAGGACTCTCGGGGAGGGCAGAGCTTCGAGCTTGGAAGCCTGGCCGGCGGCGAAGAGATCGTCCATGAAGGGCACCACGTCGTGGGGGTTGAGGCTGTGGAGAGGGTGGCGATCCCAGGGGTAGTGGGCTCGGGTCATGGTTGCGAAGGCCAGGGCTTTGAGCCAGGTGGTGCCGGACTTTGGGAAGGACATGAGGAAGAGGTCGTCGGGGCGAGGCCTGAAGTGTTGGCGGATGGCCATGATGCCCGGGAGGTGGCCTTCCGGGAACCAGAACTCCAGGTACTTTCGGATGGGGATGAAGGTTTGCTTCACCGGGAGGGATGAGATGAGCTCATCGTAATCCCGGACAGGTGCAGCTGCTGGAGCTGTTGAATGGTTTTCTTTCTCCAGCAACGCTTCCACATGTTTGAATGGAATTGGAAAACAAGGCAAAGAAGACATGTTTGGAAACGTCTCTCAAATGTTGCCTTGATGAGAGCCTGATCATCTATTTATGCTCGTCTTAGACGGTGATTCTCTTGTTATATGTAAGGATGGGTCCAGGGTTTCTCTTTCTTTCTTTTGAGGTAAGAACTTGACGCTTTCGTGCTGTGCAGCAGCGGGTGAGATCCAAACCTGCACCAGCCCTCCGGAGTGATTATTCGGCACCGTAGGGGATTTGAACTCTACGATGTTTGACAGGGATACGTTGTTTGTTACAGGAATTAATGCTTCTAACTTTAAATGCAAATTTTACATAAAGTCGATAAGTTCAGACTACAGAACACACCCTCTCCTTAAGCTAAGCTCAGGTGAAGGGCAAATGATATCCAAAATTCCCAAAGAACATATATATTGAACCCAGCAGTGTTAATTTCTGGTTCCATCTACATAACCAACGTAATCGGTGGATATGAGGATGGACTCCATCTGCTGTTTCTAAACCAAGTAGTTGGTGCCTTGGTGATGTTTGTAATTGGGTGAAGGCGATGGTTGTAGTGGAAAACAGGTACATGTGGCTGTAGCCTGGAGAAACTCTGATACCATAAGAAGCCAGAATTTAAAAAGGCCATCACATTTGTTGTTGCAGAATTCAAGATGGAGCTTAATTGTTTTTTTTTTGTTTTAGGGATATGCTGTTTTTTTTTTTTTTGGTACATCGTGTAGGTACAATCCACAAAAATAAAAAAGAGAGTAGATAATGCAAAAAAAAAAAAAAAAAGCAGACACGTAGTTCTCCATGTGGCTACTATTTTCAATGCAAAACTACACACGCACCAAAGGAAAGGTACAACGTGGCACGTGCAAGTTGTCAGTTATCACGATAAAAAGCCAAGAAAATGCCCATAAAGTTGACGGGTGCTGTGTCCATTTGTGAATAATATAGTGACGTGTGTTGGAGTTATCCACCGTCTCGTTTCTTTCATGCGATGATGTGTGTGGTGGGCTCGTCCTATTAATTTTGTTTGGCAAAAGAAAAAGAAATTCAAATGGTTGCCCTTGAAATTCTGAGGAATGCGCTGACGGTGAGACCACCAACTTAATTACATAACCCGAGCAGGTCGAGGCACTCCAGAAAGCTCTTTTTTTTTTTAAAAAAAAAAAGAGGACTAAAAAGTTATATCAAAAATATTAATTTATAGTGATATTAAATGGACGGATCTGCCATAGTTTTATATTTCTATTATAGGACGGAGCTTGTTATAGTTTCTTATTTTCCATCCATAATGAGGTTTACCAAAATATCATATTTTTAGCCCACGACGGAATTTGCTATAGTAATAAGATAAGCCCAAAGTCTTTGTATATTCAATCCAGTTCACATCTACATATTAATTCCTTTTCATTATCATATTTCTTTTCATGACAGGGCAATCAATATAATATAGTTAGTCCATAATGCCATGCATCTTTTGATTCAATTAGTGAAATTGTTTGAAGCTGGCTTGGTAGGATGATGCAAAATTACTTTGCTCAACCACCCACCGAATGCCAGACTACTACGTCATCTGGTTCGAAGAGTTTGAAGGAGGGACCAAAGAGAGATTTGATAAAAACTGGACATCAATTATTTTTAACCTACTGATTCTACTTAATTATAGAAGCATTTATATTTTTTATAAAGCTAGTGCCAACAAATTTGGAGCACTATGCGTTTTTTTTATATAGAAACAACATTATAAATTCTCAAATTCATGCTTCGAAGATTTTTATGCAGCACCTAAGTTAAGATACACCGTTTCAGTATTGGAGCCTATACTGCTAATATGTTAATGCTATACTAGTATAGTACTGCATCGATTCGGCATACCGAAAATTAATACGCCATCCATATTATATACAGGTACCTAGCCGATATGATATTGTATATTCTATATCATCCAATTAGGTACAGTATGGTGTTTAACCGGACTATAATCTGTAATTTATAAGTACAATCTTAATAATTGATAATTTAAGATGGTCCTTGTTGGAACGGTAGGATTGTTTTATTGTGGCCCAAAATAAATGATCGGTCATTTTTGTTAACTTTAATAATTTATAAATTATATTTATTATATTGCCTTTTTTTACTATCCTAGTGTCCCTCAGAGTTGTTTGAAATGTCGCATCCTCAGTATAATTTAGTAAAAATAGGTAAAAGGTCATTTCACGAGATCAAATGGCGCATATTATAACACGAAGGCTTTGTAACGGACAACAGGACAATTATAAAGAAGTGGTCTCACTTCTGATGACTTCGCCATGCACAACGAAAAAGACGGTGGACCCAAGTGGAGTGCATGATTCGAAATATATATTTATTGTCCCAATCTCATGATGGATCAAGCAATTATTATCCAACAGCTCATTTGCTAACAAGTCCCGTTCATGTCTCAATGTATTTGGTCCATTTTTGTGGACGAGAGACACGCACGACGACCTGCAAATCTTCACATATATTTTGCCTGCGTGTCAAAATTAATGACATGGGCCAAACCGCTCATGACATGATGAATTTTCTATTTGAATATGTATTGAGCATCATTACATCCATATCATAATTGGTTTTTTTTAGCAGATACAAATACAGGTATTGATATGGTTCGGACGCTAAAAGTTTTATTCATAATTAGAATATAAATCAGCCTCCAAAGTGATTTACATGCCTATTGCTTATCAACAACTTTATAATCATTTTGTGATCTTGATGAAATGATGGTGGCTTCACCGATTTCCTAAAAGAAAATGACATCACAACAAGCATGTAGGGCTGGGCCAGGTTCGAATGGTCTAAAATGGTTTGGACCACCTGGAGAGCTATCATAAATAAATTTCTTTGAAAGAAAGATGGAGACGAGCATGGACCCATGATTGCCAAACTGTCTTGGTCCTCATGCTCTTCTGCTGGCATTTATGCATGGTAACCCACCATAGCATAATCATAATTTCGGAAGCCAAACCCGACTTCCAAATTGCAGTCTGCTTTGAGATTGTCATTATTTGCATTTGTCTCCTTCAGGAGCAGTTGCGACCTTTACTGGAAGAGATGGGAGGTTGTCATCATCATAATCCTCGAGGGTCGACTTGCAGTAGAGTTGTCCACCCTTTTTTCTTGTTTTAATTAAAAAAAAACTACTATGATATTAAATGGAAGTGAACCACTGGAGGGAGAGGGGTAAGGAACAATCCATGATCACCCATACTCCTTTTGTTCTTTTTACTAGATAGTTGTGTTGATGATGATCATGCCTTGCAAATTAAATCGCTCATAAATAATGAGATGAGCCAAGAGATTTTGGTAAGGATACCATAGATTTAATGCTATTCCAACTTGTTCTATTGATGCTTTCCTTTGGAATATTAAATATAGCCCTTCTAAAAGTAACCAATATAGTGGGGTTGTTATGAGGTCTTATATTACTTATTAGATAAGGTTGGCCAATATGTTTCAAAGTATTTTTTGGAGTCCCAGAATAATTTTTATAAGAGTTTCTACCTGAGGCCATGAGCGTATATAAACAGCTGCCCCAAAGAGATCTATGACAACTGGAGCAATTGTGTTTCCTACCTAGCAGATTTTACGCTTCCTTATATGATATATTTTTCTTGGTATCCACCACCTCTTGTTTCATCAAGATTAACTTTGATAGTAGTGTTTAAAATAGAGATGATTTTGGTGGAGCTAGCTTGGTAACAAGAAGTGTAAGTGATGCACTAGTTTCAGCAGGTTGTGTCAGATCATTCGAGACTATGGTTCGGATGCCAAAGTTACATGCTGCATGGAAAGGTTTGATATATGTTAAAAAATGGTTGAGAGCTTCTCATATGTTAAATAATGGTTGAGAGCTTCTCAAATTATTATTGAGGAGGACTCTTTCATGGTTATTAGGCGGTTATCAAGATCATTTACCACAGACACCAAATTTCACTCTCTGTTACGGAATTGCTGGAGAATGGGAGCTACTCTATGTTCGTATGAGTTGTCACATGTTTATAGAGAAATAAATAGTACTACGGACTAGATAGCGTCATATATGGTCAACGATATAGGAGTTATATTGCGGACTTCTATAACAGATGTTTCTTCTGAATTCTTGTATATTTTATATTCTGATTAATTCCCACCGATGTATTTGGATTAGATTGTTATAATAATGTTGCAACGACGCAGTGTTTAAAACCCTGCATATTCTTGTAGACCGGGATTGCCAGGTCTCGATCGGATCGCTATAGTAAGCCTGGCTGGAGTGGCATTAGATGGAGGGTTCCAATTAAGCGGACGTGAGAAATTATTCCCTCCCTTATCCCTTCTCTTCTTTCTATTTCTTTATCCCAAGCAGCAGCAAGTTTATATGTCTAAACCTTCTAAACTTATCCTCCTACCAAGCATTCTAGGATGTGAACTGTCCGCAAGTTTATTCTTCATATTGAATTATATGCTTTGATCTTTTTTGAGAATAAAAGTTTTATTTTGTCCTTTGCAAGTATGGTTGGAACTAGGTTGAGCTGGAGAAAGATTTCCTCATGCCCAGGTCTAGGCTCGAGAAAACATTTTGGACTCCAAGCCTAGCTGGCACGGGTAGTGTTTCCAGACTCGAACACAAAGTTGATTCAAGCCCAGCATGGAGCATGGATGGGTCTGACCCAGAGCCCGATTGGCCCAACATGGTTCCAACAACATTAACTTTTCTTTTTAAAAAAATATGTCAAAGCTTCGCCCTATCATGAAGTCATAGCACAAAAGCCAGTTATTAAGTGGAGGACTGGCCTGAACTTCTGAACCCATGTTGTACTCACGGAGTGGCTTCTACTTAATAACCCGTGGCCTATATCCTACTTGACCCTAAAATCCTTAATTGGGGACCCGTACGACTAGTAAGGCCATGACATACATCAGGCCCGGCTCTGAAATCACCCATTATGTTCTCGTAATCTAACAAGCTTAAGTATTGGATCGAGGATTAGACCCATGTGGCACTCCTTTAATTAGCAGATACTGGGGAAACAAGAGAGTGGGAGAAGATAAATATAAGAGAGAAGGAGGGGAGAGAGAGAGAGAGAGAGAGAGAGAGAGAGAAGGCGTTCAGACGAATAGTAAGGGGAGATGACTCGGCCACAGTGATTGAATGGATCCAGGGGGCTCGACCGGGATGGGGTCGGACCACCCCCTAACCAGAGATATTTGGAAGATAGCTAGTGATGGGGTGGCCTTGCAGGCCAAACATGTATATAGAGAGGCAAACGAGGCCGCGAACTAGGTTGCTGCTTATGCAGCCAACCACGCGGGAGATATACTGTGGACGACTGAGGTAGAGTTGCCTAGGGCACTCCGGAGCATTTTGTTTTCTATTAGATGTGTTCGTACCCGAGTGATATGAACTGCTTGCTTAAGCCAAAAAAAAAAAAAATTAGCAGGGAGAGAGAGAGAGGGGGGGGGGAGAGGTTAAGAAAAAAAAGGAAGAGAGAGAGCCGAAGCAAGAGGGGTGGGGCTTAGGGCTGAACCTTGGCTCATCAGGCATGTAAGGATCCATATTTTTGGGCCTGGACCGGTCAATGGGCCACAACACGTGCTTGGCACATGTGCCAGGGAGTCTTCTACTTCTTCGGTTCGATTCCTCCTTCGATTCCGCCGAAGGTCACTTTCAACTCAATTCACAAGCCTGATCTAGCTGCCGGTGTTCTAAATCTAGAACAGAATTAATGAGAGCAATGTATCTCCAGTCTTATCCCTTAGTTTTTATTTATTTATAATAGTTCGGTAGCAACACAGAATGTTGTTGGACATACATATCCCCATAACTGACATGCTACGTTATTTACCTTGTGAGTCTGGAAAAAGCAAAGAAACCCCTAATTTCATCTATTAATCCTGACCTGTTGCTTCCCAAACAACGCACGTTGGATTAGGTAAGGGCAGGTTTTTAACCTGGTTATTATACCCCGTCCAACTACTTGGTCCTCCTCCTTTTTGGTGACGCTGGCGGTTAGTCTTTTCAAGGCTCTTGGTGTTTTTGTTTTCGTTTTTTTTTTCCCCAACAGAACGACAAGTTTATGGCAAGAGGTCAATAAATTTCGGCACCATATACATCTTATCATGCTAATAGATATCAATAGCAAAGAAAAGAAGTTTTAGACTGATTTTAACTCCTAAGACAAGGAATATGAGCAGCAATTATTCCCACAAGCGGCCTTGCACATCGGTGGGTAGCCTTTACCTCCAAACCTTATTAATTTGGTACTAACCATTTTCCATATAGTTTCTTATGATTTTATAATTTTTTATTTTTAACTTTATTTTTCCCGAGAGAACGGGAGGATGGAATGCTTGCAAAAACAATACTATTTTATCAAAAGAAGTCAGACGGGTACCAAACATGCCCAACAATGCTAAAGTAGGCATGCAGAAAGGAAGAAAAACTTAGTTATAAAGGCATGCAAATCGCATTGTCCTTAAAGATAGATAGGCATGCAGAAAGAAAGAAAAACTTAGTTATAAAGGCATGCAAATCGCATTGTCCTTAAAGGTAGATTTTGCATTCTCTGGATCAGCGACTCGATGCAAAGGATTTCAACACGTTTACCCTCCAGGATTCAACTATAGCGGCACATTTGCAAGGACATGCTCTCGAGTACAAAAGTTAGATTGAATTGCTTTCGGTAAATCTTTGCTTCAAGAATAAATATATGGTTATATTTTTCAGAAAAAGAAGAGGGAGAGAAATAGAAAGGGCATTTCGAGAGAAAAAAGTATAGAGAGAATCATATTTCCGAATAAAGGGAAATCACTTATTAAGAGAAGAGTTTTTATGATAGCCTAGTTAACTGAACCACGATAGCGAACATCCAATAAAAATAGCGACCATTCATATGTGCAATGGCAATAATTCCAATAGATATAGGCATATAATTGCGAGTTCTAGTCTTCTAGATGGACAAGAACAAAAATATTCAAGATATTTTGAAACATCCAAAACATCTCAGGTATTTAGAAGTAATGTTATGTTTTCAGCTATACCATTTTTTTTATTTTTTCGGTTCTATTGCGAATGGTATAGAATATAGGAGAAATGCGGGTGGTGGGGGCCTAGCCATGTGACATGACTGTATGGGCTCTAGAACAGTGCCTTAATATAATACATGAGGTATCGGCACACGACAAGAATGCCATTCCTTTGCAATGGAAGTTATAAACCCCTAGCTAATAAATTTCTTAAGAGAGGAGTGCAAACCATCTAGTATTGCGAAATAACTTTAACTTATTTTTGCGCAAATCCTTTACAACCTTTTGAAGAATTCCATTCAAGGAAAGATTAAGTGAAAGTTCTTTTTTATCTTCACCTTCCTTCCAATTATAATCCCAAAATTAGACGAACATGCAAAAGCAGATATATAAAATGTTTTTTATGTTTTTTTTTCCTTCCCTGCACCGCCTCTGCTCATTTAGGTTGGGGCATGAAGTTAGGATTTTTTTTTTTTTTCAATAGAAAAAGAAGAAGAGGAGGTTGCAGAAGAAGATCGGTAAATTTATAAAAAAAGAAAAAAGATTGGTAAGTTCCATGGCATTTCATTGAGATCATAAAATATGATGAAGGCATACTTTGCTTTTAATCTTTTCTAAGAAAAGATTAACGAAGTTTACAAGGACGCACTTGGAAGAAAAATCACATCCCACGAGCTGTGGAATCGCCCGCTGCAGCTTCTAATCCCCCTAAGCTTGGGAGCTCCAACCGGTCAAACCAGATCCCTGAAGCTTTTCCTCGATGATGACGTCCAACCTCCGAGCCATCTCCAGACTCATATGATTCCTCCAATCGCCCTTGGTTCCTTTCCTGAAGAACGAGGATTTGGCAACTGGATAAATCGGCCCGTGTTTCCCGTCCTTATTCACCTCCAAGCTCTTCATGTTCTCAATGCTGCACAACCTTACAATCTCCTCCACCATCCCTCCCTCCTGCTCCTCTTCGGAGAACGGACACCCCACGAACTCCGCCAACCTCTTCACGTTCGCCACCGGATCCTCCAACAACCCCTCATACCTGAGGAACAACACCTTCTCGGTCCTCTTTAAGCTCTCCCTCCAATACTCCAACGAATGGTCCCATATGGGCCCAAACGGAACCTTCCCCTCGCAGAAAGTCTCAAAGGCCTCCATAAATGGAATTTTCTTCATCTCCGGAGATCTCGACCTCTCCATGATGAAGTGCCAATAGGAGACCAAGGCATCCTTGGGGTCCCGGGCAATATAGATAATCCTGCAGCCGGAGCCCGCGACCGAGTCCGGGAGCCAGGAGTAAGGCATGTGGGTGGCGAGGATCCTCGGTGAAGGCAAGGCTTCAACTTTGGAGGCTTGGCCGATGGCGAAGAGTTCATCCATGTAAGCAACGCAGTCGTGAGGGTTCAGGCTTAGGAGAGGGTGGCGAGCCAGAGGGTACTGTTTTCGGGTCATGGTGGCGAAGGCGAGGGCTTTCAGCCAGGTGGTGCCGGATTTGGGGAAGGATATAAGGAAGATGTCGTCGGGACGTGCCTTGAAGCGCTGCTGGATGGCCATGGCGCCCAGGAGAAAGCCCTCCGGGTACCAGAAGCCTTGGTATTTTCTGGAAGGAACCCATCCTTTCTCCAGAGGGAGAGTTGAGATGAAGTCATCGTAATCTTCAATACGCCGTGGAGAAGGGTGGTCCTCCTGTTCTTCTATAACCTTGAACGGAATGGGGGCACAAGAGCGAAGGGGATAACTGGCCATGGCAGGATGGAGGAAGCTCCAATGCTGATCTTCTGCTCCTATAAGCAATAACTTTTGATACGTAATGACAACGATTAGAGGAGCGGTTCAAAAATAATTCTGTCGCCACGTTCATGATGTGACCGTTCTATTTTTTTATTTTTTCTTGATTTGACAAATTGTACTTTGTCATTTTCATCAAAAATATAAAAAAAGACGTCATGGCTGACAGCTGCTGACCTGCAGAACCGTCCTGTAGATTTGGTTTAGATTTTTTTTTGATTCTTAAAAAAAAAAATGTTTTTGATCCCACGGGCCTCTGTTTTTGATCGCGTCAGATCGAACTCCACTAAGAACTGCATCTAATGGTCGATTCAGATTTAAAAACGGCTCGTGCACTGAACTTTCGCATAAGCTGTACTGGAGCTCCCACGGAGGAAAACGTGGTCCAGCGAACTTGACGTCAAACAGCGTTGACCGTCTGTGCCCAAAACGGTTGACGGTTAAAGTCTAATGTAACTATGTAACTGTTCGGCAATGGCTAAGATCCTACCAGGGCATATGCCGCCATGCGGCAAAAGGGATCCTGTTTGTCTCCTTTAGATTGGTCAGAGCTGACCCAAACTGAGCTAATCTAAACCCAAGTACATTGAATTAAGGACCTGGGTACATGTCTTATAAATCTGATCTACATTCATAGGAAGTTGGACCGCATCGCCGAGCAAAAGCCTGAGGGGTCCGGTCTGACCCTCATTGGTGTGGATGTGGAAGCGGTGGCCACTAATGGTGATGTCCAAGCACGAGTCCAGTTGCAGTTGCTTGTGATCTTTTTATTTTCCTAATGTTTAGAGTGAGATTGCACAATAAGTTGCTGCAATCCTGTAACCTCGGCATGTTGCTAGTGTTGGCAGTAGCATCTCTGTCTCTGCTCTTCCTGTCTACCTTTTTCTTTTTTCTTTCTGAAGCGGTAATTCATATAGATCTAATATGAGTACATCCTGTCAGGTTAGAAGAAAGCAAAAAATACAATAATGTCAGAAGCTTTATTGTAAAAATTGCCATACAACATAAGGTATAACTGCTAAAGACGTCTGTTACTTCTACCATCGATTTTTCTCTCACGCTGTTAATGCTGCACTTATTTGTTTTATTTAGAATAATTGCTAAAATATAAATGACAGTGAGTCATATGGCAGTGAATAGGTTGAAATGGGCCAACTCTCATTCCAGCTGACTCTGATTCGCCTTTGTATTTGAAAGAGTGAAAAAAATAATTATTTAAATAAATCATAGAAATTTCACTAAATAACCAAGAAGTTTCTAGTCTTCGATACGGAGCCCAACTATTCTTTGTCCAACATTGCCAGTCCTTTATTTATACCGCCATTTCTGTTACCACTATAAATGGCTCAAAGCATTAAAAATCTTGATTTTAGAAATCTCTTCATCTATTAACCGGATAGGAAAGAGGAAGCTAGATTTCCAACATCCAGAAGAAACGCTTGAAAAATCATAGCCAATTCGTGCATGCTACCTCATAAATTTCAATTTAACTAGATTCTTCTACATTGCTACTATGGTAAAAAATATATCTCTTAAAAATTTTACCACAATAAAAAATTTTAATTTATCTTTTTTAATTAAAAGCCTCATTTACTCAAAACTTTTTTTGTTGGATCTCCTACAAATTATTCATTGCAGAAAAATATTGGAGTCGCATTTAATTTGGGTTTGAATGCTTATTTACACAGTCAATTAAATTTGATTTTATTAGTGAATGCCTATCTAAAATAGTTGTTTGCATATTTCTTTTTATTTAGCATTTTCAATTCATGAAATATAATGTTTTATTACACGAGCATACGTAGTGTAGCTAGTGTAAAAAAAACATAAAATTTAGATATTATTGGAATGGTAAAATGAAATATTATAAAGAAATTTTAGGAAGTCGACCGCCTCATCTATATTCGAAATTATTGTTCTTCATTGCAGATATCTTCTAGAGATTTTTATATGGAATTTTATTTATAAAAAATGTAAGTATCTGGGGATAAGATAGGATGGAAGGCAATGACATCAGAGGAGCGATTCCAAATAATTCCGTTGCCCCGTTCATGATGTGACCGCTCCCCCGACGTGTTTTTGTTTGGTGCGGAAAAAGTTTAAAGCAAGCGTCACGGGCTCACGGCTGCTTCCGACCGACCTCCCTCAGCTGCTGACCCACAAAACCGTCCTTTTCCTCCGCAGATTTGGCTTAGATTTTTTTTTTTTAATTTACAACAGCTGCGCATGTAACTAAGTACAGCCAGCCGAATCCAAAAATAAAATAAAAAAAATTGACGCCGAGAAGAAAAGAACAGCCGTCACACTCGTCAAGAAAACCTCTTGAGTGCTTAGTCAAAAAAGAGGCAACCCAAAAAACTTTATTTATCTTTTGATACTCATGACAATTTGGAAGGAGCCCAAATTTAACCGAACGATAAATATCACGAAGCAGCAGATGCCCAATCTCATATTAATTTTTATCTCATAGTGAAATTTCTCTTCAATCATACACTACCGGCAGCGAATGCATGCCTGGAAGGTTTTTGATCCTTAGAAAAATAAAAATGTTTTTGATCGCATCAGATCGGTCTTCACTAAGAACTGCATCTAATGGTCGATTTAGATTTGAAAACGGCTCGTGCACTGAACTTTCGCATAAGCTGTACTGGAGCTCCCACGGAGGAAAACGTGGCCTAGCCAACTTGACGTCAAACAGGGCTGACCCAGTGTGCCCAAAACGGTTGACGGTTAAAGTCCATTGAAAGTGTTCATTGAGGGAGTAAAGGCGGTCAAGTCCAAGTGGAGTGGAGGGCCGGCATTAAATCGGGTTTAACTGAGGGCAAAGTGGGAAGTTCTCCACCATAGCTGGTTTCACAAGCCCCGGACCGGACCTCATCCCGGTTTCTAACAATTCGGGTATGTCGTTTTGGGAGCGCATCGCATAACAGATCAACATCAGCCACCAGCCCAGTTCGAGAAACTGTCCCTCCTTCGGATGCCGCCACGTGTCCTTCCCCGCCAAAACATTCTAGGGTTTTAAAAGCCCCAAGGCTCCGACGACCCGCCTCTCTCCTTCTCTTTGTGTCGGCAACCGGAGAGACCCCCGAAAAATTCTTTCGGCCGAGCGAGGAGTTTAGGGCGGCTGAGATGGAGAAGGAGATCGAAATCCGAAGCCTTAACGGGGAATCTATGATCGTCTCGATCGCCGGGCACAGGTCGATCGGGGAATTGAAAGCTCTGTTGAAGGAATCGTTCCTCCCGGCGAAGAATTCCCCAAACTTTCATCTCTTCTTCAAGGTAGGAGTTCAGTGCCGAATCTCAGTATTTTCCATCGGATGTCATCTCCAAGTTATCCTCTCTTGATCAAAATTTGATTTCTTTTAAAGGTTATAAAGCAACTTGTTTCTTGACTGCACCAAAAATCTCTCTCTCTCTTTCTCAAGACTTGACTCGGAGAAAAATGCTGTTATTTTAATATAAGATGGGCTTAATTTATTAATATTTTGCGTTTGGATTCATGATTGCTGTCAATTTTGTGATGAAGGGTGAAAAACTGAGATTGGAAAGCCGTATGGAGAACCATCAGATTGAGCATGGTGAATTCATGGTTCTTGTTCCATTTACGAAGAAAACCCAGCGATTTTCAGTAGAACCCGATCCCCCCGGGCCTCAAACTGGCCCTTCAAAATCTTCACGTGAGAGCATGGTGTCTTCTGCTGCTGAGTCGGCTTGGCTTGATATAATGAATGATCTTTCATCTCTATCTGATGTCGCCGGACTTGATGGAGCTCCAAGTAATTTCAGTCTGTCAAACAAGTTGGGTGGTGGGAAGGAGGAGGCCTTGAAAGTTGAAGGTTCGAGCAAGCTTTCCTTAAATACAAAGCGCAAGAGAGAACCAGAAAATGATCACGTGCTTCGTGATATATTACGCTCCGATTTTAAGAATGTGTTTGAGCAACAGACCAGTGATAGGATAAGCCAATTCGTGGAATCCGCGAGCTGCTTATCGAGTCCTACTATGGGTAGCTGCTTGTTGTTTGAAGAATTCTTTACAACATCCAAGGAAACAGGGCAGTGTGTGTGTCCATCATGGTTGAAGAGAGTATTGAAGAACTTCACTTTTCTGAACATCTTTTATGCCTTTTTTCACATTCAAGGTAAATGCATGACTTGGGATTGTATAGAGGAGGCACTGAAGAATCGTCGTAGGATTGGACTTGATGATATATGCATTTCAGATGTGGAGAACCTCTCACTACTTTGTCCCAAGGTAAATCTTTTTATAATCAGGGCAATCATGCTGGGGAAATATAACTGGGTCCCATGATTTGGTTTTTGGTTTGGTTACCTGGAAGGCAGAATTTAAAATTGCAGTTATTATCGCTAAGCTGGAGTTTAGCATATTGTAAAGATTTTGTTTCATATGTCTTTTTGGTCAACTATCGACCAATGGGTATCCTAAAGTACAGGGGACCTAGATCAGGTCATGCGAACCAGTGAATCTGAAATCACGGGGAAAAAGAAGTCAGACTTTAAATCAGAAGAAAAAAATGAAACAGAAGGAAAAGCAAGAACAGGATGTAATAGAAGTAGCAATCATATCCATGGCTTAGAAGAATCAAACTTTTGATCAAAATTGATTCTTAAAGATAAATTGGTTTGCGTAAAAAAGGTCATCTAAATCATCACTCGAGAATCATATATCTTCGAAGGACATGAAAACAGACTATAAGTTGTTGGCTAAAAGAGATTGGTCTCTTTTTTAACTGAAAATTGGTCTAGGACTTTCAGATATTCTCAAAATTCCATCATATATCAAATAAGGATTTTTATTGTGTTACCTTTGACTCTTGCTTAGGCCTAGCCAACCTTCTTGAGCGATCCTAGAAATCATGGAATGAATACCAATTTCATTTATTAACTTTATCTGTGCTGAATCATTTGCTTCTGTGCATCTGAATTGTTCTTGAACATCATTTTATCTTATCATTTCTAATTCTATATTCTACTTTCATTCTGTATGTCAGAATGGAATAATATGTCAGAAATTCTTTTTTATTCTGTTTTTACCGATGTTCTGAAATGCAATTTGTCCTCTTCTTTGTATAATACATGTACAGATCACTTTGCATACTCTTGTTTGAAAAATATGATGTATCTCCACTTGCCAGGTAGTAGTAATTCTGGGTTTACAAGAAAATATGGTAACCAAGTTGGGCTCTGCAATTGTTATTGGTAATCCTTCGACAGATTTATTAGATCAAAGTGAACTGACAAAAATGCTCCGAACTGGTATGATTTACCTATATTTTTGTTGTTTTCCCTTTTGTCTCATTTTCTAGGTTCACATGTTAGTCTATAAGTGGTTAACTTCTCCTCATTGATTATTTTCACAGCTAGAAAGAAAACACCAACCTCAGCAGTTATTAATGCTACGGAGAAACGGGAGGTTGCTTTCAAAACTGAATTATGGAGGGCTATTAAGTGTTGCATGGTATGCTTAGTCCAGATACAAGCTTGGTTCACTTACTCTAGGATCTAGAGCTCTGTTAGACAGACAAGGATTTTTGTGATGCTTAAAAGAGAAAAATCTTTTGGCAGTCATGGCATTATAAGTTCTTACTACAACTTTTGTTGGTAAAGTCAATTCAAAAGAGAAAAATGAATGTGGAGGCGAAAAAGAAGATATATTGTTAAATTTTCTTTTCTATCACTGATGTATTAGTTAAATTTACAATGCTGATTACTGCCTCTGTATTTTCTCCATGCACATCTGCAATATGCTTAATTTACAACATAAGTTCATGCAAGTTGTATAGATTTTGAGGTTGAGGAAGGCTTATTGATTATGGTAATAGTAGCATGAATATTTGGCTTATTTACCTAGGTCCAAAATATGGGAACAGTTGGTTTGCCAGTCCGATGTTTATTCAGTGGCAAACTTGTTGCTTCCTTGTTAAATTCCTGATGAGACTAGATGTCTGAACTTTTTCCCTTGAATACCTTGCTTGAATATTTCTCTGGCAGATCCAAGATGCTTGGCGGAATTATTGGCTTAGCAGTTTTTGTTAGTAGATTGAGGCTTTTCTAGTTCATGATTTGATGTGGACCTTCTGTTATTTCAGGAAAAGAACCTGTCAAAAACTAGCTTCCCTTTCATGTTGTCCCTAGAAGATCTTATATTGATGAAGGATGGTTTTGGTGTTTCAGAAGGTAGTGAAGTGAGGCCAGTGAAGACGAGATCATTGGCATCAGTATGTCATGTATGTTTCTCTTTTGTTCCTCTTCTTGATATCATCCTCTTGTTCATTTAACTGCAAATCATCATAAATTAAATAAAATCTTAAGTAACATCCTTTAAAATAATATCAATCTTTTAATAGAGATACTTTGAATTTTTTGTTGCTTACATGTCAGCATCTGATAACTTTATTGATAAGATTGCTGTGATCTGATCATTGAATTATCAATCAACAGAGTTTGAACCCCATGGAAGCTGCTGAAATGATTGAACATCTTAGACAAGGCATCGGAAAGCATGGACAGGTTTCTTCCTACATGCCTATGCTTCAAGTTCAGAAAATGTGATAGAAGAGCAACCTGAATAGTATGTTCTTGATGTCTTGTTCTCTGCAGATTGTGCATGTGCAAGAAATAGATGCAAAAGAGGCAGTGTATGTGGAACTTCCCAATGATCTGTCGGAAACATTAAAGTGTGCATTAAATAGGGTTGGAATATCCAGGTTATACAGCCACCAGGTGCCACTAGTTTTCTGTTATTTTCTTCTTTTTTTTTATTCTTGGAGTCCATATTTTCTAGTGGTTTTTGACCTTCTGTAATAATAATTTACAGGCTGAAGCTATGCAAGCTTCACTTTCTGGGAAGAATATTGTGGTGGCAACATCAACTTCTAGTGGAAAATCTCTGTGCTACAATGTTCCAGTTCTTGAATCACTCTCTCAGAATCTACTCTCATGTGCTATATACATCTTTCCAACAAAGGTCGTCTCTTTAAATTTCTTGCTTACTATTTAAGTGCAGTATCCAGTTCTTTTCCTCCTTTTTGGGGTACTATTTACAGAATTACCAGAATGTTTCACCTTTCTATTTTATTATGTACATTTTTAATTTTTATTTTGGTTCTTGTTGAGCATTCGCATAACCAGAAATAAATGTTTGTTCTTGCATGTAGGCTTTAGCTCAAGATCAGCTTAAAGCTTTATTAGAGATGACAAGGGGCCTGGATATGGACTTGACTGTTGGTGTATATGATGGTGATACATCTCAAGAACATCGTATTTGGATCAAGGATAATGCAAGATTGGTATTTGTGGAGACTTCGGAGTTCTGTACATTTTGCATTTCTTATGTTGCGTAGCTTCACTAACATGCCACACAATTATATTTTTATTTCTGTAGTTGATTACAAATCCAGATATGCTGCACATGTCAATCTTGCCGTATCATGGACGGTTTCAGCGGATTTTATCAAATCTCAGGTAGTGGGTGGGCATTTTTTGTAACTTCTTAGCGCACTTCAATTTTTCATATTAGTTCATTTTTAGCCTCCAATGGTTTTATTCAGATATTGTAATTACGAAAAACATACAGAGAATGTTGTTGAACAATTGTTTAAAGTACCCCATTATTGCAATTGCTTTCTCAGACAAGTTTTGAAATCAGGTATATAGTGATTGATGAAACTCATTCATATAAAGGAGCATTTGGTTGCCATATGGCTCTTATCTTAAGGAGACTCCGTCGAATTTGTTTCCATGGTACATTTTGTTTGATGGTTTTCAGATGATACAATGGTTGGATTGTATTTTTGCCTCCTTTAATATTAATTAGAAAATTAACAATGGTAATTTTTTATTCTGTGCTTGCAGCATATGGTAGTGATCCTGCCTTCATATTTTGTACTGCTACCTCTGCAAACCCACGAGAGCATGCTATGGTAGGCCAACAAATTACAGATTAGAACCTTTGCCTTACTTAGTATGTTGTTACACAATTGAAGTACTTTGCATGCCATTAGTGCTAACAAGAGTAGGAACTGGATCATTGGTGGTGTTGTTTAATTTGAAGATATTGTTAAGATAATGCAATTATAGATTGTAAGGGTTCTCCTTCTAACATTTTTTTTTTGGTGAAAAATTCTCCCTAATATGTTGGCTAGTGAATGCCATCAATTTAAACCTTCGACCTGGTTGTTGTTGTGATTATTTTAAAACATTTTAAGAGAAGCCCATGAAGTAGAAGATTAGCTCCATAAAAGAATATCAGAGGAAAGTTGCATGACTGTGTTTAATTATTTCTGGAATAACTTTCAATATTAGATGGTTGTTTACTGCCTTGAGCCGAGTGCTCTACTTGTTGAGCATATGTGATCCCTTAGATGGGCTACATCATGTTATTACAAACTGACGTGATGTATCTTACTTTAATCTCATTGTTCTTTATCTTGTTACTTTAATATATTTTGTTTAACAAAAATCTTGAACAATAAAACATTTGATGGAAAATGGTACAATCATCAGGGAAATGGGTGTCATATGGCAACCACAGATATGGGTCAAAGCATAGCCAATTTCCAAAATCCCAATGCCTCAACATACTGATGAAACCATGTTAGCAGGTAGGAAAACTAAGAGCAAAATTAAATTTTAAAAATTATGGGTGTAATTAATCAATAGGCATTTGAGACTTGAAACTATTTCTTTATATTATGTTAAATGAAAACTAGAAGCAAAAGATAAATCATAAGACCAAAGATTTAGTTCTGCAATAGGTTCAGGTATCCTTGTGTTACATCACAATTAATTTGCTGTGACCATTAAGAAAATCGACTAATCAAGCAATTATAAAGCATATATTAAGAAAGATAACCAATAATAATTTGAAGAATGACATTTTCCCAACTCATCACCAGCACAATATCAGGAGTATAAATAACCATAACTTTTAAGAAAATGGGGCCATTACGTTGAGAGAAAGAGGGAAGATTCTCATTTTGTTTTCCAGTAAATGTTTTTACAGACCATAAAACCAATCTAAGCTCAATCTTAGTGAAGTTGAAACTGATATAATCTCAACACTTCTAAATTAGAACTTCTAAAGGAACTCCTTACCAAAGTTGTTCTTCTAACTCATGCAAATTAAAGGACTATCACATGATTTACCAGACATGTCATATGAGAAATTTAATACAAGGGACCCTTGTTTAAGAATATCCAACCTAAATTAGATCCCAAATGAGTAAAATGTTTGCTACTGTACTTGCCTCCCTAGGATTGTTGTGCTTGAGTTAGTGTACAACAACACTCTCTTGCCTTGATTAAGTAGTTAAATGAAGTGTTATCATGAATGATGATTGGTGCATCAACTTGTTTACTTCCAAATACCACATTTTCCTGAAATTTATGATCATCAAGATTTGAAATTGGGTTTTCTTGAACTAGTTTAATACCTTCTCAATTTGAATAGTCTAATATTTGGTCCAGTCTTGCAAATGCTGATTCTTTATTGCAATTAGCATTAGTCTTATTCACACACAATCACACTGCAAGGAACAGCTTGTAGCTTGGTAGCTATGTTGTTGAGGTAGACAATAATTGGTTATGTTGTTTATTGGGGAATCTTGTAATTATATCGAGGTATCTTCTGTTTTGAAAAACCAAAGTTACTTTTGGGGTGTAACTTTAGATATTACTTTCCTTTGCCAAATTTTGCAAATTATTTAATAACTGTGATTATATGAAGGATGCCTCAATTTATTTCAAGAAGTTTTCCTTTTATTTGTTCGTGTGTTAGGAGCTTGCCAATTTGCAGAACTTAGACTTGATACAAAATGATGGAAGTCCTTGCAGTCAAAAACACTTTCTTTTATGGAATCCTCCATTACGTTTGGTAAGTGTGGTTTTCTTACCTATACCAGTGATAATAAAATATGAAGTTCTCTTGTAAAATTTACAATGCTCTTAGCTTAAAAATTTATATTTTATAATGTTTCTGATATTCAATAAATGTTGTTATTTTGCTTTACTTAGGGACCTAAGGCTCCAAGCAGCAGGAATGATAGCAAAAATGTGAAGTCAGATGTAATGACCAGGCGTTCAAGGTTGATTCATTCTTTACTCGTTGATGATCTACCATTCCTCTAATTTCTTCTAGTTTCATCAGTCCATGTCCTTAATGGAGAATCTCTCTTGCTAGTCATCATGCAGTTGATTGTTTTGCTTCCTTGGAGGTTCTCACATTATTTGTGAAAAATGATTGGTGCCTCCCCAACCATCTCCCGACTCCTCTTTCTTCTGTTTTATACTGGAATTCCCCCCTTTTTCCCCTTGTAGCAAGGGAAAAACTTCTATAGCTCAGAATAAGTTATGGCTGATAATGTTCACATGAAAAAATAGAGAGGTTCATTGTATACTAGTTATCACATGAAAACTTTGACGCTTGGATCCTTCTCTGCTTCTTATGATGGGTTTCCACAAAACAGTTTAGCCATGAACGTTGAAGCACTAAAAAGAACATCCTAAGGCCTGAATAACAAGGTTTTCAGTGGAATAAGACTTTTGCTCTGATTTAGATGATACTCTGTAAGGCACACACACACAGACATATTTGTATAATATTATGTTATATGATATTATATCATATGGTATCATATCATATCATATTGTACAATATTATATAGCATTGTGTCATATATATTGGGTGGGGGAGAGAGAGCTTTTTTTTTTTTTCAATATCTATAGTGGTTGTTATCTAAGAAAATAAAAACAGTAACACTTCAGGTGAAATGGCGAAATTTGAAAGGGTGGTTTACAACTTCGAACTTTTAGATGAAGCCACATTATTTACATGTAATCTTCCTTTGTAAAGAAACATTGAAGATTGATGATTTAGAGCACTTGGTTCTCTGTTTGATGGATTAATGTAAATTAATTGTGAAGTCAATGCTTGCTTAATGCCTCAATTTCAATATACATCATCATGCTTTAATAGACAGAAGCTCATGCCAATAAGGAAAATTACATCAATAAATGTGATGTAGGAAAAGGAGAGGAAGGCCTAAGACAACATCGATGGAGGTTATGAGAAAAAAATATGGAAAAGCTTGAAATTGCATTTGAGGTTGCCTGTTATAGGATTGCTTGGAGAATAAGGATCCATTAAGCCAACCCTGAATGGTTGGGAGAAGGTTGTTTGTTTATGTTGATGGTTATGGTTTGATGCTATGATGGGTAGAAGAAAACCATTGTGTGATTTGTCATAATAGTCAACTCAAAAGTTTCGAAAGTTACTCTTGCCCACCTACAACTTCCGGTTCATTGTGTTACATGATGCCTTGGCTCGAGATTCTATACTATTCTAGAGATTGTCATTGGATTCTAAGCAAGTCATATGATACCTTGTAACTAAGCGGATAATAGTTGATGGGGTAGTGCCCTTAAAGATGCAATGGTGGCTACAAATTTCACTGATGTTTTGAAAAATCTGCGAATTATTCATAGCTCATAGTCTAACCAAAGAATTTGATGAGTAATTTGTTAACCCCCAATGTATCACGAATATATCATGAATGTATCATTAAATTCTGGATTTTGGCGAATAGGTCATAAATCTTTCAATTCATGAATAATTGTGAATCTTTAAAGTTTATTCATTTGAGCTGATACTCGCTCTGGAAAGGTTCACGGCCAAGCTTTTTGCTTTTGAGGCATGAAGTGGGTGCAGTCAGGGAGAAACAATTGGGAGAATGGAGAAAGTGGTGTTTGACTTAGTTAAAATAATAATTTTATAAAAGAGTATTAAATGCTACTCTTTCACTCTTTTTGGTAGAAGACTAAGGCCCTGTTTGGGGAGCTTTTGGAGGGCCAGAAAGCACTTTCTGGCCCTCCAAAAGTACTTTTAGATAAAAAATGATGTTTGGTAAAATTTTCGGAAAGCTGTTTCAGCTTTTGCGGGAAGCTGAAAACAGCTTTTGGGGAGAAGCTCCAATTTGGAGCTTTTCGAAAACGCTGTTTTCAGCTTTGTCGGAAAGCTATTTTTTGGACCAAAATACCCCTATTTAAATCACACTTTTTTTTTCCAAAATCCTCATTCCGCTTCTTCCTCTCTCACCCATCCTTTCCCTCTCTATCTTCTTCTTCCTCTCAACGCCGCCGCCTCTGTTCCTTCTTCCTCTTCTTTTTTTTCTTTTTTTTTCTTTTGGAAGCTCGTGGCTGCCCACGGTGGCAGCCACCATGCCGGCCACCACCCATGGCCGGCGATCCCTCTATATTTCAATGAAATAAAATAATAAATAAATAAATAAATAAATAATGAGTGAGTGGCAAATAATCTGATCTAAATAAATAAATAAATAAATAAAAATATTAGTAGTTATTTAACCAATTTTATCACCTAGCTAGAAAATTTGTTAGAGAGATAAATAGTCATTAGAAGGATGAAAAATTAATTTACACTAATAATTATAATATTTTATATATTTATTATTGTATTATACTATAAATATAATATTATATTACATTATATCATAATACATTGATATGTTATGTTAAATAATTTAATATTATATTAAAGTATTATTCTATAATACATAATGTTATAGTACTATATTGTAATAATATTATATTATATTACATTAATATTATACTATATCATATATTTATGTATTAATACATGTTATATTTTATTATGCTCTGTTGTATAATACTGGTAATGTCCTTTATGGTCATTTTGTCACACGAAAGTACTTTCTTAGGCCCCGTTTGGGGGAGCTGTTGGCAGTAGAGCTTTTGGAAGTAGAACTGTTGGAAGTAGAGCTTTCTGAAGCAAAGCGTTTATAAAAAGTTGTTTGCTGTTTGGTAACTAAATTTCTAAAGTGTTGTGGCACTTTAACTTGTGTTTTGTAAACAAACTGAAAAAGTACTTTTGTATGACAAAATTACCATAAAGAACATTGCATAGTATTATACAACAGAGCATAATAAAATATAACATATATTAATATATAAATATATGATATAGTATAATATTACTATAATATAATATAATATAATATTATTACAATATAGTAATATAACAATGTATACTATAACATAATAATTTAATATAATATTAAATTATTTAACATAACATATCAATGTATTATGATATAATGTAATATAATATTATATTTACAGTACAATACAATAATAAGGTACAAAATATTATAATTATTAGCATACATTAATTTTTCATAATATAACATAATATTAAATTATTTAACATAACATATTAATGTATGATGATATAATATTATATTTATAGTATAATACAATAGTAAAGATATAAAATATTATAATTATTAGCGTAAATTAATTTTTCATAATATAACATAATATTAAATTATTTAACATAATATTTTAATTTATTATGATATAATGCAATATAATATTATATTTATAGTATAATACATTAATAAAGGTGTAAAATATTATAATTATTAACGCAAATTAATTTTTCATAATATAATATAATATTAAATTATTTAACATAACATATTAATGTATTATGATATAATATAATATAATATAATATTTATAGTATAATACAATAATAAAGGTGTAAAATATTATAATTATTAGTGTAAATTAATTTTTCATAATATAACATAATATTAAATTATTTAATGTAACATATTAATTTATTATGATATAATATAATATTATATTATATTTATAGTATAATACAATAATAAATGTACAAAATATTATAAAAAGACAAAGTATGTAATTATTATATTTTATTATGGGTATTTTGGTCAAAAAATAGCTTTTTCGAAAAGCTCCAAAATGGAGCTTCTTCCAAAAGCTGTTTTTAGCTTTCTGAAAAAGCTAAAACAGCTTTCTGAAATTTTTACCAAACATCCTTTTTCATCAAAAGTGCTTTTAGAGGGGCAGAAAGTACTTTTTGGTCCTCCAAAAGCTCCCTCAAACGGGGCCTAAGTCTTTCCCTTCTACTTTGTCTTCACCACCGTTTTTACTTTTTCCTCTTTTCTCATCCTCCTCCTTTCCCCAGTCCACACCTTTATCTTACCCTTTTATTTTTTCTTAAAATATCCTATATTATTTAAATTAGGATGAATTATATATAAATATTATATAGTGTAATATATATTATATAGTGTAATATATTATATAAATAGTATAAATGTGTGAGTGTGAATATATATTATAAATATTAGCCTAAATTTTATTAGTATAATAAATTTTTGCTGTTTTTTTCTGAGTGTACCAGATTTTTTCTGAATACCGGATTTCTTAACCTTGCTGAACTATTCCCGAACACTGAACTTGTGACTCTGGATGTAACCAGGCTTGCAAGTTCCAATTAAAGCTTTCTTGTTTAGGGTCCGACAAGGTCATATATCTAGTTTGATCCCACACGAAATATTTTGTAGTTTGGCTAGTATGAAAGAGGGAATATCTGTATAGTGGCACATGTAAGCATTGTTGATAAAAGAATAATCTGAGTTACTTAATTTAAGATGTATACACATTAACAAATGCAGATTTGAAGGTACAAGATTTGCATATGCACGTGTTCATGTAGAAATACATATTTCTTTGTACCTATACATACAAGGTCGAGACCTTATTCATAAACTCCAAATCAGCTATGAATATTGGTTCTTCAAGTTTCATTAAGACTAACCTTGTTCTTGGTATGCGGGGTAACAAGTCGTAACTGACCATCCCTTCTGTGTTAAATTGATGAAGGCTGACATTATGGGATTGCTTATAGCTGGTGCAAGCACATAGGCTGGTTTTATATTTTAGTGAATAATATATGATGACTGTTTTGTTCATTATAGAACCAAAAATTTTATTAATTGTCATGTTTTTGTTTCCAGCTCAATTATGGAAGTTTCTTATCTCTTTGCCGAAATGGTTCAGCATGGGCTTCGCTGCATTGCCTTTTGTAAGACGAGGAAACTCTGCGAACTAGTTCTTTGTTACACGTAAGTCACTTAAATATTTATAAGAAATACTTCTAGGTATATGTGATTAATAGGACATAATTTTTTGAAAATATTATTCTGTTACTGTATTAGATTTTTGTGCTTCTTTATAGATTCAATATGTTTTTTTTTGTAATTATGATAGGCGTGAAATTCTTCAGGAGATTGCATGTGATCTGGTTGGTTCTATATCTGTATATCGTGCTGGCTACACTCCTCAGGTTATTCCACTCTTTCATGTCACTATAATACATTACCATGTTAAGGGATTATTTAGATTGCATCCATATAGATTTGCATGTACTCTAGGATTGCTCATTCCATCTCATTCCATCTCAAACCCCCTCCTCTTATTTGAAGTTCAATACTCCTGTCAATAGGCATTAGATGGTAAGACATCTAGCTTAATGTACCTTAGGTTGGGACTGCATATTAACTTCAGGATACTTAATGTTTCCTCTTGAGTGAAGCCCATTGAGGGTATCTTTTCTTATAAAGCATTCATAGTGCAAGGCAAAGGAGATATAATATGTAATGATCAAATAGGAATTTATACAAAAGAAGAGGATTAACCATGGATATATACAAAACCAAGTGCATAATTGTATACATACACCTAAAAGAGAAAGAAAGGAATGGGGTATACTGCAGTGTTTCATTCAAGTACTATAACTAAATTTCTGCTCAGTTTGCACTATTGCACACCTAAACCCTAGATGACTTGTATGGCAAAGTAGAAGGATCATGTGAGAGATGGTATTCATTGTGAACATTGTCTCCATGCTTTGAAGAACTTCTGTTTTGCATTGCCATCTTTCCATTGTTAGGAACCTTGATAGGGTCCATATCAAGGTTCACTGTTTTGGTATCGAACCCTATATTGAGATCATTCTATTATAGTGTCAGTACACTGTACGGTCGTACCGAGTGTTGGTAGAGTACAAGATTGTGTACCAGTTCAGTACCAGTATGGCATGGTACGTCTGGTATGGTATGGTACTAACCGGTACAACAAACTTTGGTCCATATCAATTCGCTGATTGATCAAAGGATTGAGATTGCTTAAGCTTTTATTGTTTAGCATTGTGAGTGGGATGTTAGATGTATATCTTGTCATGATGAAGATATTTATTCATGATGTTGAGGATCTGAGTTTAGCGGTGCGGATTCGTATGAAGCATCACTGTGTCCTCTTGGAAAGGTCTTTGTGCAGTCAATGAAGATTGTACAAATTGACTAACCTCTATTGCCCATAATTTGCATGTGCGGGAAGAAGTGGGGGGGGGGGGTGCTAATATACCTCATTAATGCGAATTATTTAGATTATGCTTTGTCTACTTAATGCTGGTTAAAATCAAAATCTACACAATATTTATGAAAATCTAACTTATCTGTTATGTATATGTAGCAGTGTTTTTTCTCACTTTCATTTTCTCCTTTCTTGATTAGTGGTTCATATTTCACCAAATCCTTGACTATGGTTTGCTGGGTTGTGGAATAAATGATAGAGCAGGAGAGAAGAAGAATAGAAGCTGAACTTTTTGAGGGGAAACTTCATGGTGTTGCTGCGACAAATGCTCTTGAACTTGGGATTGATGTAGGACATATTGATGCAACTTTGCATCTTGGTTTTCCTGGTAGTGTTGCTAGGTGGAGAGTTAACTGATATCTTGCATTATGTATGTATGCTCCCTATCAGCTTGATGATGTTTATTTGTTCCTTTCCCCCCTTAATTTGTAGCTTGTGGCAACAAGCCGGGAGATCTGGAAGAAGAGCAAGGCCATCACTGGCAGTCTATGTTGCACTTGAAGGGCCACTTGATCAGTACTTCATGAAGTTTCCACATAAGCTTTTTGGGAGCCCAATTGAGCATTGCCAAGTTGATGCTCATAACCAGAAGGTTCATTTAAACATGCTTGCTTCTTTAATTTAAGGAGAAAACATTTTTTTTTTAAAATTCTATCGGGGGATTTATGTAAATGGATAAAAGTTTGCCATGTGTTTATTTTTGAAGTGCGTATTACAGGTGCTAGAACAGCATATTGCCTGTGCTGCTTATGAACTCCCATTGTGTTTACAATATGATGAAAAATATTTTGGTTCTGGTCTGGACTGTGCAATAACAGCTCTCAAGCTTAAAGGATACTTAAGTAATGATCACCTAGGTGTTTCTTCTTCCAAAGTATGGAATTATATTGGACCTGAGGTGTGTGTGTTTTGGTCTACATGCCTTTTTCCTCTGGTATATAGAAATGAGAAGTAATAGTTACTTATTTAACCTTTTATTTCCATTTTTCCAGGAAAGGCCATCACATGCAGTTAGCATACGTGCGATAGAAACTGATAGATACAAAGTGGTCGACATGTTAAACAACGAAGTGCTTGAGGAAATTGAGGAAAGCAGGGCTTTTTATCAGGTAATTTGCAGTCAATGCTCTTCCAAGCTGCAGTGCTGTTAATTTGCAGTGGTTTGATATTTGTAATCAGCAGGTTGCATAAAATGAACTGTAGAATTTTATTATTTTATTTGCTTTAGGATGTTTTACCATATTATTATTTACAGAAGTTCAAGTTTTTCTGTGCCACTCTTTTATTTTTAAAAATATATAACAAGAATCTACTGTATTTTATTTTTGCTCTTGCTTGAAAAAAATATCTAATATGTATGATTTGGATTAAGACTGTGTTGCATGCACATGAATATGAGAATTAGATTTGGACACGTGTCCAAGTGCCTAACTCAGCAAGAGGGGAAAGGAAAGATGTGGGGATACGCAGGATAACATATAAATTTAATTAAATTATATATTTATATGTATTTAAAGTTTAAACATTATCTATTTAAACATTAAAAGGAAAATGATAAAAGATATTATTTGTTAAGATCTTTCAATATACATGTTTCTCATTCCAACTTTCCTCTAAATCATGCAACAATTATTTTGTAAAGTTGTTTCAATACCTATAAACAAATCTTGAAAAAGAACAACTAATGTCAAATTAGAGGATCAAACTCATTGTTGGAAGAGTTCAACTTTCTTCCAATCTTTTAAAGTGACTGCCAAAGAACTTTATAAGTATCCAAGTATCCGATATTTATCTGTCTCAAATATGCATCTGATACGGATCATCGGAGCTGGATGCGAGTGCCCAAGTAACACCGGTTAAAAAGGGAGAAAAAAAAAGAAGAGATGAATTGTATGATTTAGAGGGTAGTTTGTAGTTTGAATATCCTTGTACTGTAGAATACTAGAATTCATCTCTCATTTGGGCTTTTGTACCTCAATGTTAGCTGGCAGTTACATATCTTGTAAAAAGGATGATCACTTCACATGAGTTGTTGATATCTTATATTTTCTTAGTTTTCAAGTGCTTCTTTGTTGATACTTTGAATGTGTTTTGCTACCTATCTTTAATGAATTTAAGATTTCCTATTTAAGATTCTTTTAATCTATCAATATTTTTTGTACAGGGCAAAAAAGTAAATTCTTTACATATGTGTATTTCATACATGCAATTACAACCATGTGGATATTCAATTCTATAAAGGGTAGGCATATTGGTGTCTAATTCAAGTGAGATTATTATATTTCCTGTTATAACTGACCATGGATTAAGTGCCAATTTGCATGGGATAGCACAAAACAATATGGATTGTGCCAGTGCTAGTATCAAGTTAGCAAATTACCTCCTTGTGATATTTCAATCCTTCCAATCAGTTGTATTACAACATATCAAAGTACCGAACCGGTGCCGCCGGCCAACCGGTCCGGGCTCCGGTATCGGCACGACGAATCTTGGTTCTAAGCTACTATTTTTATTTAGCGACAAGTCTCCATCTTCTTAAGCTATCATAGTCTATACATCCTTGGACATGTTATTCGTTAAATAATAATTAAGGCCCTAATTAGATGCACAAAAACGCCACGACATTGACCAATTTTTGTTCCTTGCAAATAGTTCCTATACAAGTGTTTGGATACATGTTTTAAGGTATGAAAAATACTCCAAAACAGACCCCATACTAAAGTATTTTCATACTTCACTAAAGCCAATCTCACTTATAGCATTTATCTTGTCCAATCCCCCAGCTTATGTGCCTTATTTGCTATTGTTTCCGAATCCCTATTGTGCTTACCCCTAGTCCATTACCACAATGTTGACGATACTAGCCACAGCAACAACACTGGCGGTCTCCACTGATCATGGTGATGGCGCGGACGACAATCATGCCCCTGGCCTTTCTCTCCCATTTTTCTATCCAGGCCACCTCCAAATGATCCCTAGCCATTCGGTTCGTGCCCCATCTTTGCCAGCCCATACCCCTTTGCTAGCTAGATCCTTCATCCCGCTTCCCAAATTCGGTTAACCAAATTCACCTGGTCTCTTGGAGGATCTCAACACACATTTGGCGACCCATCTCCAATTCCCACTTCCCCATTCCCCATACTGTCGCCGCCGCCACCACCGTAATCATGGTGATGCAAGTAGCAGTGATGGCGGCGGTGATTATTGTGGCTATGGTGGTGGCTGTCTTGGTGACATGGTGGTGATTGTGGTTGTCCCATTGTGGTGGTGGTTATATTGATGATGATGGCGATGATTGCAGTTCCAGTGGCCATGGTAATGGTGCCCAAATAGTTGTGGTGGTCACAGTGATGGTGGTGGTGATTGTGATGGTTGTCTAGGTGATGGTGGTGGGCATGATGATTGCAGTAATGACGGTGGTGGTGATCCTTGTATTGTGGTGGTCATGATCGTGATGGTGATGATGGTGCCCATGGTGGCAGCGATGGTGTTGGCAATTGTAATGGTGGTGATGGTGGTGATGAAGATGGCAATGGTAATGGTGGTTGTGGTCACATGGACACTGGTGGTGATTGATGTGGCCAAAGGTTAGGCTGTTAGGGTTCATATTGTCTGGAATACAGTGGGTTGGCAACCAATTCTTGTGGGAGGAAAAAACTTTTCTTGATTTTCTTTTGATCCTAGCCAAACAGCTATAAATCTAATATCCCAGAGTAAAAGTTTTGCATCGTACTGGCATGATTTATATTAGAGAAGTTTTGTTCTCTAGAAGTTCTTTCAAATTACCGAATAGGACCTAAGATGTTCAAGCATAAGGTCCTGAAGGCAATTAGTGGCCCACGGCATAGTCCTAGCTTAATTCTTTAGAAACTTTGATAATTGTATGTGATTGCTTCATGATTCCTGGAGGGTGCATGCTCTCTCTAGCATTTCTATACATTAGCCATTTGTATTTTCTTTCTATAATTATAATGTGATGCAGATTTTATATAGTGAATGTTGCTTCTTGTTCTTTATAGATCAAATCAGTATATGAGACACCCTACCCTTTTTTTTCACCTATTCAGGTATATGAAGGTGCTGTTTACATGCATCAAGGCGTCACCCATCTTGTGAAAGAATTAGACTCATCAAGAAAGATTGCTTTTTGCCAAAAAGCTGATTTGAAGTATTATACAAAGACACGTGACTACACAGACATTATTGTTACTGGAGATGACCTTGTATGTATAGCTATTAAACCTTTTAGAATGCAATTTATTTTCATTCATTAATTGACAATGCTGTCTTTTCCCCAAGAACTACCTTTCAGTTCATCTTTATGAATATCCCATCCTTGTTTTTGATGATTGAATGGTTTTTCCCAAGTTCAGTTGATTTCAGTCATATGACTGTCATCTATGTACGCCATTGTTTTTTTTCCTTTTTTATTTAGTGAAGTTTTCCTCAATTTAGAATTTAATGGTTATGTAGACTCCTTTTTTTTCTTTCCTTTTCTACTATATATTTTTTAAATTGTCTGAAAGTAAGAGTTTGAGATGTAGAAGTTTTTTTTCTTTTCTTTAGCCTTTTCTTCTTTTGGCACTTCTAAACTTTAAAGACTGGAAATGGATTTTCAAGTTTTTGAGCTTGACTCATCACTGAGATTGTCAAGGTTCTAGAATCAGGTCTTACAAAGATCCATGGTGTGGTGATAGCCCATTTGTGTGCGAACCTCTTGGGTATCCTTTATATCCTAATAGTGAACATTGCGGGTCAGTTTTTGATGATGCTTTCTGCAGGGTGGATTTAAATCTTGCAGTTGTCATTTGAAAATAATCAAAATAGTGGAGATTATCACTACCTTATCTCCTAGCTGTATAAATAGTCGTAGATTGCCCATACGTATCTAGGTTATCGAGTATTGCAGGATTTATTATTGCTAATTTGCTGTTTGGAATGACACTCTTAAATTGACTCTAAAATTATAAAAAACAATTGATTGTTCTTTTCTTTGTTGTCTTTAGGGTTATCCACCAGTGAGGGCATCAGAATTTGAGAAACTAAGAACAACTGCCCAAGCAAATGCTTGCAAAGTAACAACCAAATGGTTTGGCTTTTATCGCATATGGAGAGCAAGTAACAGGATATTTGACAGAGTTGAGCTTTCTTTACCTTCATATTCCTTTGAATCCCAGGTTAGTGGTACAAATCATTTTATTTTTAATTTTTTCGTACTCTGACTTTTCAAGCTTTTGCTCAATTTTTGGGTACCATTCTTTCAAATGGTTATGCAGGCAGCTTGGATACGGATTCCTCCGTCAGTAAAGACAGCTGTGGAGATGCAGAACCTTCCATTTCGTGCAGGGATGCATGCTGCTTCCCATGCTCTCCTCAACGTAGTTCCATTGTAAGTTCTTGTCACTTTGTTGTCTAGAGCCAGTTCGATTGTTTAATACTAGCAGGGTGATCGATAAGCTGTAAATTTATCAGATGGTTGGCCTAAATTAGGCCACTTGCCCTTGATAAGATGAGTTGCTGGTTCTCTTTTTTCCAGTGCATCCCTCAGACTGTAGGAACTGACAGCTTGCCGGGTTTCTTCTACTAATTATGAATAGAACTTTCATTTTTAAATATTAATTTAGGAACATACAAGTTCTACATTTGCATATATGCTGCAGTTTATTATTTAAGCTTGCATTTTGTCTGATATGCGCTATACCATATGAATGTAATGGCTATGCATATTTTATATGTAGGCATATGATGTGCAACACTTCCGACTTGGGTACTGAGTGTGCAAATCCCCATGAAACTCGTGCTATTCCTGAAAGAATTTTGTTGTATGATCAACATCCTGGAGGTATTGGTATTACAGCACAGGTAAATATTGAAGTCTAAGTCCCGATAATATGAATGCTATCTTAGAAAGGTTTAGGTGTTGCCATCATCGCATTTTTAAATTTTTAGGTGCTTGTTTAAGAATCTTGTGGTGGGTGAGTGGGGCGCGGATTATTGCTTAATTCCAATTTCTTACTTTGACATTGGGCAATGTCAATGTTTAGAATAAAGTTTTAAACCCGTCCACCAGTCAAGACATACATACGCGTGCACGCTCATGTATGTATTTATGCAAACAGGCATTTAGCGGTCCCACATGGTCATATGTGCTCATTCCAACCCCTCTAAATGCGTGTGGGCACATACACATGCAAGCAGGCATGAAACATGCATAGGTACTCACAACACTATCACTGCTCACTCATGCATACAACTCCATGTATGTATTTGCACAGACAAACCCACACTTGCATGGCTGTCTTCATACGCATGCCCAGTTCCTAGATCAACCACTTGTGCATAGATATTTATGCTCATACATGCAGGCACTCAAAGAAGCATACATGCACCTGCATGTGCACACTTTCATGCATTGAGAGATCCAAAAACAAAATTTTGAAAGTCTTCTTATTATGAGTTAAGTGGCCAGAAAATAATGGTCTTAATTTAGCTAGATTGAATAAAGCTACATGATATGTTATATGAACTGAAATCACTATTGATCATGACAGATTCAGCTCACTGCTTGTAAACGTACGGACTAGAGTTCAACATGTTTGAATGTAACGGAGAATCGTCTATTAATAAGAAATATAAGGGCACTTGTATTAGGCACAAATATAGAAATTAGGAAATTTTATTTTATAGGAAAATTAGAAAAAATTATTTTTATGTGGACTCTAGAATTAGAATTTTATGATGACTCTAGTATTTTATTTTTGTGCGGACTTAGATATAAATCCATTGTTATGTTAATTGGGAACACAGTTTTTACATTATTGAGTTTCGAGAATATAGAATATTGAGTTGCTGTCTCCCTTTGCCTTCTTCTGCGACTCTTTCCTTTTCTTCTTTTTCTTCTCTCTCCTTCTGTCCTGCATCAATTGATCTGATGGTGATGTTAAATTTGTTAGTTACTTTTGGAAGACACTTTGGTAATTTGATGTTTTCCTCTGTATTCCACCCCCAAACTGATGATCAAACTGAAACACTTAATTATAGTTTGAGTGATTTGCTTAGATGTCTGGTTGGAGACAAATAGGGTAATTGGGATTTGGTGCTATCTACTACTGAATTCGCTTATCATCTTTGTTCATAGGTCAACGATTAACAGCCTAACTGAGTGTGTTTATGGATATCAACCCCATACCCTTATTGATCTTGTTCCTTTGCCTGATACCCATGTTTCTGAATTTGCAGAAAATTTTGCCCAACATATGCATGATTCATATATAGAGATTAGGCACAAAATTGTAATGATTAATGCAGATTATAAACTTGCTGCTGATATTGCATCATAAGGCTAAGTAGTTTAATGTAGGGCATATTATCATGGTTCACATTCATCTAGAATGTTTGCCTAAAAGTTCTTTCAAGAAATTGCATGCCCAAGTCATTGGCCCATTTTCCATTATTAGAAAACTTGGACCAATGTATATTTACTTGATTTACCTGGTCATATGAATGTTAGTCTTGTTTTCAATTTGGAGGATTGATTACCTTACCGAGACACCTTGAGCCCTCTGCTTTGCTATCTAGCATTCTTGCAAGTACTTCAGTTCCTAAGGCACCATATTTTCTTTAGCAGCGAGATGAGATTAAGACAATTATGGATGATCGGAGTGTTACTTCTTCTAATGGTGGCTTCCATCATTTTCTTGTCCAATGGAAAGGCCATCCTTGATCTGACATTTCTTGGATTCCACTTGCCTTGGATCTTGAATTTCTTGAGTAATACTTGCAATAAACTCTTTGGAATCGAGTTCTTTCCAACTGGGGGAGTTTGACGGAGGATCGTCCATTAATAAGAAATCTAGGCGCACTTATTTTAGGTGCAAATATAGAAATTAAAATTTATTTGGATATTAGAGAATTTTATTTTTATGTGGACTATAGAGCTAGATTTTTGTGGACTCTAAAGTTAGAATTTTATCTAGACTCTAGAATTTTATTTTTATGCGGACTCTAGCATTTTATTTTTATACGGACTCTTATTAGGGTTTTGGATTGTCTATATAAATCCATTGCTATGTTAATTGTGAACACGGTTTGTATTATTGAGTTTTGAGAATACAGAATATTGAGTTACTCTCTCTCTCTACCTTTTTTTCCTCCTCCTCCCTCTTATTCTTCTTCTTCTCTCCCTCTCCTTACGTCATGTCAGAATGTTTCTTGGTTACATATTAGAACATGTATTTTGCTCTTAATTTGCCTATATTATGATCAGTATACAAGGAAGAAAACCTTGAGAGCATTTGTTTGCTAGTTTTTAATCATCGTAAATGTTGTATATCATTATTGGCCATATGGACTTTTAATTTGGAATCTTGTCATGTATGTTGCACCAATTAAGATTTATTCTTAGATCCTGCTAGGATAATTCTAACTTAGCTAGCACGTGCACACTTGTACGCATGCATACAGACGTGTCCACAGGCATGTACACTCACATAGAAATCACATAGAGAGAGAGAGAGAGAGAGAGAGAGAGAGAGAGAGATTTAATAGTAGTTCTACTGCAATGATGCGCCCTTTATTTAGGTGGATGTGGCCCAGGTTAAATATGCTTCAACTTGAAGAGACTTGTTATGATCCTAACCAATGCATAGGCATTATGGATGGGTTAGGTTTGAGTCACAACCAAGCAGATACAAGACCACCATGATCCATGGCTATCATCCTCAATGGCGCAGTCTGTTGCGGCTTTTTCTCTAGTCTAGGTAGTCCTTTCCCATCTCACTGCTTTCACTCCAAGGCAATTAGGTAGTCCTTCCCATGTAATTGCTTTCACCCTAGGACAGTTAGATAGCCTTTTCGGTGTGGTGGCTAAATTCTAGTCACTAGGTAGCCTTACCCATAGGCAACTCATTATGGCCTTTTCTTTTTCTTGCTTTTTTCCCCATTGGTTACCCCCTTGGTGACTCAAAACTTCAGATGTGGGTCTAGCTCTAATACCAATTATTTTGATCCTAACTAACACACTCAAAATGCCTAGGCATTAGGGATGCATTAGGCTTGGGTCCTGACTAGGTAAATGGCAAGTCTGAATGGTAAAACTAGCAAAACATAGATCATGAATGAGCACTGCTGTGATTATTCTCATATTTATCTGATCCTTTCACCCTATATGCAACTTTTGCTAATTCTTTTTTTCTTCTTTTTTTTATAATGTTGAATCATAATGTTGGTTCATACAGGTTGTAATGCCCAATTTTTGGCTTTATCTAAACATGAATGTTACACGTGCATGCCCTTGGTAACACAAATTTCAAGTTTTGTAACAGGTCCAACTACTCTTTGGGGAACTCCTAACAGCGGCCTTAGAACTAATTTCAGCATGCAACTGCATGAGTCGTTCTGGTTGTCCAAATTGTGTACAAGTAAGGCCCAGTCATCTTCATTCCAAACCCCTTTTTTTACCAAGAAAATGGAAAAAGAAGCAGTGTTTATCAAGGTCTTGTGTCGTAGGTGCTATCATGTAGCGAATACAATGAAGTTCTGGACAAGGAGGCTGCCATTGTAATTCTTGTGGTATGATGTTTTATGTTGGTGGAACTTACATCCCATATATGTTAGTGCCCTTTCTGCTAGATCTATAATTTGACTTTGTAAAGGCGATTTGGTTTGTGCAGGATGTGATCGAAGCTGAGAAGTCATATTTTGAAGGCAAAGAGAAGATATTTGAAAACTCTGCTGCAAACTAGCAGTTGGTGTTCTAAGTATCATGGCAAAGCCAGGCAGAGTTTTTTCTACACTACTGCAAGGTATGCTGTGGTTGTAGTTTGGAATTATGTAATCACTATTGCATGCTAATCCTGATGTCAGGGCATCTATATCATTCACTACTGAAGATGCAGACAACCATCCCAGCTTCCTGTCGATAAACCCATGCCCAAAAACTTCTGTCCGGATAGGTGCATATTTTTTGATAGAACGGTGGTGTCCACCCAGTATTTCATCAAAACATGGAATCAGAACAAAGCCTGTGAAGGGAGTCAGAAGACAGTACCAGCGTAGATGAGAAAGTGTCGGCATGAAACTGACTGCTGCTGAACCAGTTGAGACAGTGGAAATTGATTAACATATACCATTGGTACTTGCAAATATGTAGATCGCATGGGGTAGATGAGGTGGCGACTGGTGTAATGCTTTGTTGTATGTTATATGTATCCCTTTACAATGTGTCATGAAAACTTGTTACATTGGTGAGCCCATCCATAATCGTTACTCTGCTGCCCTTCCTTCTACTTCGATGCATATCATTTTTAGCCAACGCATCGAAGTGTTTTTTTGTTCCAGTGCCTCTGCTTAATACCTAGGGTTCAAAGTGGAAAATTTTCTGATTGCTTAATGTCAATGCTTGTGAGTAGAGGGGAGAAACTAGTTCCTTCTCTGATGGACTTCTTTACTTTATATTTTTATCCTTGGCTTGCCTTCGATGATTTGCATCTTTGGTAGTGAGAAATGCAACATACGGATGAAGTTCATGAAGAAGTGGGAGTAGAAATTGACACGGAAGTAATGGCTATTGCTTATTTTCCATCCTGTTCCTTTGATGAATAAACTGGTCTGGGGTCCGAGAATGGGCTTAGGCCCCAAAAGGTTGGCAGGATGCTGATGGATAAAACTATCATGGATTCAAATTTTAATGCTTCTGCATCGTAGACTTATTGGTAGATTTTTGGTAGATGCTACTCTCTTTGGTAGCTAATTGGGTACTAAATAGAGGTACCCAATTAGGTATCCTTAGATACCACCCTGCAAGAGGGTGAATAATTGAGGAAATACGATCTCATGGAAGAGGAGAGAGATTTCGGAAATCATAGGTCACTGATCGGCGTGATCTGGAAAAATATAGGCGATTATAAGCTGACAGAAAGGTGTCTATCCTTATAAACAATAGTGGAGCCCAACCCTGTCTGTACCTTGAATGAGTAAAAAAAAAGAAAGAAAAGAAAAATCACCGGCGCATGCCATATTGCCATGCAAGGATTGGTGCACTCATACCCCCAACCCGATCTTGTATCCAACCTAACACTTGAACTGCACCAATTACTTCTAGCCGAATGGCATGGAATTTATCTTTTGGTACCATAGTTTTGCTCTGCAGCATTACCCGATATCGCAGAAAATAAAAAGAATCTCGATCCATTAAATTGCTTCACAATTTAATAATAAAGAATGATAGTTTTTGTGGCCAGGCCTGCCAACTTGCTCAAAATAAATAAATTAGGAAAAGAATTAGTTTTACCGCGGCGTCAGATTTGATGGGTCACCACGAATCGGAGAAACCCTTGCAACCTAGTCCTACATTAGTTATGGACTAACATTAAAACGATGACCACACAAGTAATGGTTAAAAATAAAATATACCACCTTTTACTTAGATCTCCATTTTTAATTTCTTCTCATCTCTTTCACTCTCATCTTCTTTACGTGATTATACTTTATCTTTATTTTAAGATATATAATTAACAAGTGAAGCCATGATTAAATTCACAGGTTAGATATACTTGTATAGAATTAAATATGAATTGACTATTTTCAGCCTAATTATATGTAAACCGGGTATATATTGAGATATTTTTTTTTTTTAGCCTGAGCCATCCTACTGCCACTCCACCTAATATTCATGAATCGTGCATTCCGGCTTTAAAAAGTCCAAAATGTACACTATCCATTGATTTTTGATCACACCATAACAAAATCAAACTAATAGTCATCAGATCAAGAGATGAAGATGAATATTTTTCCCTTCTGCCAGAATTATGATGGATGCACTGTTTTGTAAAATTATCAAGCCAATATTCAAACCCAAAACGCTCAGTGGGTGCAACCCCTGAACAGTATGCAATTGGCTAGTTACTGTTGAAGTACAAGAATGTTTTCTGGTTTTATGTGTGCAAGTGCACTGAATTCTCTATAAAAGCAACCTCTAGCCTCCCAACCTCTCTCTGAAGTCCAAGTGGACAGTGCTTCTGGACTCCTCTCAACCCACCAAGAAGATTCCTAGTGGAAGCGACTCCCCACTCTCTTCAAGGTCATGGTAAAATCTTTCTATTGGACCATATTGCACGCTTGGTGGCTCGCCTGGGGAGAAGACTTCTTTTTCCTCTTTTTTTTTTCCTTACACACAAAGGTACAATAATGAGGCTTACCAAAAGAAAAGCAAGGAAAAAAAAAAGAAGAAGAAAAAGAAAGAAACAGTATGTTTGCCTAGTGGAAAATTGGTGCTCATCTTTGTCGTGTCTGTGGTCTAGCACTTTAGTTTTTCCAACCGCATTCAGTGATATTTTATTTTTTGATCTTATTTGATGTATTCATGTTAGATATGTATGTTCTATCTGCTTTATTAAAAAAAAAAAAAAAACCAGTGGACACGTACAATGAAGCTTTCTGTGCTACAAAAATATCTTTTCATGACTCCTTAAGTCAACCTAGCAGGGAACCGGTGGCAATGAGAGACCTAAAATTTGTGGTCGCCTCAAATCATTAGATCAAAAGCTCTATGTTGACCTCCATTACATATTTGGATGGTGGTAGAGACAAAGACACGTTGACTTCAGGAAGCCTTGAAGCTGCACCAAACAGAATTCAAACCCATGAAATATATATCAAGCTTCTTTACTTTTTCCATGGCTACTATCTCTGACCTCCAAAATTAGTTCTATCGTCAGCGTAAATGTTTGGTTGAAATTTTGATTTAAGTGAACTGGTACTTTAAGCAAACGATGCAGGGTAAGCTTTGCTGCATAGAGATTGCTAGCTTCTGTTATTACGTGGTGTTTGGTTGCGGAATCAGTTGCAAGATATCTCTCAAAGTAGGAGGATATCTTCCAAGTTCTTGCTGAACATCAAAGAATTGGGGCTTATATGGTATAAATTTATTTAACCCAAAACGGCGGAATAGACTTATACCATGGAATAGTCCTATCTCTATTCCCTTAAAATTCTTTTGCCGTTGGAATTGATGGCTTGTCTTTCACCTTGTTAATTAAGGCTACTGCCCAGTGGATTCAATCTATTAGCCTCTTACTACTTGGTTCACGAAATACTGCCATTTCAACATGTAGCTGGAATGAATGTACCCCCATCTAGCAACCCCCTCCTTCTCGAACAGAAAGAGAAAAAAAATTGGCCCTTACTTAGCCGTTATTCTTGAACTGCTAAAGCCAACAATTTTTTTTTATGCAGTGGAGATTTGCACTGATCGAGCATGAGTACAACCAATAAGATAAAAAAAAAAAATGATGGAGAGAGAAAGAAACAGACTCGTGATTCTCTCAAAGAATCCCTTCCGAATAATGTGCAAAATAGCAGGCGACCTAGTCAGCAGCACTATCGTCTTCCGATAGACATGAGTGGCCCAGAAGGAGCCAAATCCTCTCGAGAGTCTGCGTATGTTTCGAAGCAACGGATGCCAGTTGTCATTGCTGTGTCGGCATTGAATCCATCCGATCACTGTAGCCGAGTCTCCTTCAAGATAAATGTTGTCCACATCTAAAACTAGTCTCGCATAAGTGTTGCCCTCCCATGCAGCTCTCAACTCTATTTCGATGATAGTCGCATCGAAAATAAAAGCCAATATTTTCATTTGCTTGTATAGGTGCTGCTGAAATCTTGCTGTGGCCAATGAAAGCCCTCCTACCTTCTCCGTTTTCTTAGGGCTCGTTTGGTTCGCGGGAAGCATTTTCCCTTCTAAAAATATGATTTCTGAGAAGCAGATTTTTGGAAAGATGATGCCTGGGAAAGTACTTTCGACATGTTTGGTTGACCATAGGAGAGTGACAGACTACTTATGTTTGGTTGACCATCCACTTTTCTAAAAAAATTATATGTAATTCCTATTATACCCTTAATAAAAATAAGATCTTTAATGTTGAAGGGCTTTTGGGAAAAAAAATAAAAATAGAGTGATCTCGGCTCACAGAAAAGTAACTTTTCTATATTTCTCATGGAAAAGATTTTTTCATTAAACGTAGGAATTATATTTCCATAGAAATACAACTTTTCCATCTCTCTTCTTTGAAAACTCCAACCAAATGAAAGGCATCTCATTACTTTTTCATTGGCCACATTTTTTCTCTTTTCTTTTCCCATGAACCAAATGAGCCCTTAATATTTTGGAAGTATCCTCCCGTGACATCTCGAGGGTGAGCTTTTAGCTATCCATCCGCATCCATCTCATCTTTCTTCCTTGGCTTTCCAATGATTTCCTTCTCACGAGGACCAATCCAAACGACCTGGACCTCTTTCTTGGGATAAACAAAATTGTGATGGAGATTCAGGAAAAGTAACATAGAGAGTAGCAAACTCCTCACAGATCTGAAGCATGTCCCAAGTATGATAAACAAATAAACAACACAATCGAGTATGATTCCACAAGATCCCAGTAAATAAATCTTTGCTTCTCATTCCCTCTCCAAATCGCTTGTTTAGAACTAAAATATGAGAGAAGCGAAATGAGAGTCCAATTAGTTGTACCACCGACCAGATTACACTCTAATGGTCCATGTCTCTGTAACTAAACTTTGCCGAGCAGACAAAGGGCTCTCATTGGCTGTCAGGCTAGCCATCTTGTTCAGTCCTGACATCTCTTATCAATGTTGGAAGAGCTATTGCTGCACAACAGGGTGATAAGACAGGTACGGTGTACCTGGCTGCAATTGCTGACCTTTGTTCAGAAAAATCCAATTGATGCCTTCTCAAGCATGCCTCACATTACCTAGCGTAAAGGGTGCAAGTTCACCTTTACGTACTGATCATCCCTAAGATAAGTTTAGCTTTTTTATTTTTTTTATAGCTTTGAGCTTCCAAGGAACTCAAATGCAAAATATGTATCTAGAGACTGAGATGGGGAAGGCATTCTTACCAAACGACAAGCTCCTAAAGAGAGTTGCCATGCATTACAACACAATATCTTATGCGTTCAAAAATGCATGCAAAAGGACTCTATTGTTCTTCCCTCACTTGCATATGTCATCCAATGTATCCAAAACCAACTAAATCCCCTCAAAAAAAAAATAATAATAAAAGAGCTGTTCATTTCCCAACAAAGAAGTAGGTTCCATTCATGATCATAAATTCGCAGTATTATACAATATATCACCTCTCCCTCCCCAGTTCAGAGAATTCAGAGACCACACTATGTTACACATCTCATTCCAATGTTTTCTGTGAGAAAATCACCCAACTGTAGCTCTGACCCAGACAGAGAACCCAAACTACAAGAAGTAATAAAAGTCCAAGCAATACTAAGACAACAAAAGCACTAACATGAACTGTACCAACACAGTTGACATCATACCCTGCCCTGCCTTCCAAGGCCAGCTGAAGAAGAGGTAGAATTCCCACCGGCGCCGCCGCCGCCGCCGCCACCACTGCCCATACTGCCTTTCCCACCCATTGACATCTGATGGTGATACGACGGCGGCGAGCCATACATCTGCGGCGCCATCATCATCATCCCTCCACCACCACCGTACATTCCGATACCGCTGCCACCGCTGTTACCGATAGCGCCGCCGCTACCTCCTTCCTTGTGCTGGGGTTGCGACGAGGAGGAGCTGCCCTTCTCGCCCTCCATCTCCCGGAACTTCTGGAGGTAGGCCTTGAGGGGCTCGACGTACTCCTCGAAGCCGAGGGTGGTCATGGCCCAGAGAAGGTCGTCGCCGTTGATGGTCTTGCGCTTCTCCCGCTGGCACTTGTCGGAGGCCTCGCCGGTGATGAAGCTGATGAACTCGGAGACGCACTCCTGGACCGTCTCCTTGGCGTCCTTGGAGATCTTGGCGTTCGCCGGGAGGGCCTTCTTCATGATCCGGCTCACGTTCGCGATCGGCAGGAAGCGATCCTGCTCCCTCGGCGACGAGAACTCGCTGCTCCCCGCCGCATTGCTGTTGTTCGGCCCTCCCGACTCGTTATCCGAATCCGCCATCAATCAAGATCCAATCTTTATGCTAAATTCGAATCTATCTATAAATCCCCTGATCAAAATCTAGCGTTTCCGAGCTGGTCTCGAGAGAAAACGAATGAAGACTTGATAGAATTCCGGCTCTCGGAGTATAATTCTATGCGCGAATAGGAGCTGAGAGGATTCTCATGTGGACTTATTTAGACTGGAATTAGGTATTAAAAAAAAAAAAAAAAGCGGGCTTTTGAGGTTTATGGATGGAAATCCCTGGAATCCAAGTCGAAGAAGAACACCTCAAGTATCCAAAGAAACAGTAAAAGGAGGTGGAAACCGGGATCGTTTCCCGCGGAATTCTAAGCGATTAGGGTTATAGAGGTTCCGATCCAGAAACAAAGAACGTTGGTATTCTTTCTCAGCGAGGATTCAAGGAACTAGGGCTTCGGTTCTTCCATTGGAACAGAGAGGACGGCGAACAACAAAAAAGATCCGATTTTTCGTAACTAGGAAAAAAAGAGAGAGAGACCTAAGGAGAGTCCATGGAAACCCTAGAACTCCATGGATTAGGGTTAGGGTTTGGTCTCGCCGGATAAGGTGGGTCGGACGGCGAGCTGCGCTCGGAGATCCGGCGGGGGCGGAGGAGGAAGAGACGGAGCGGGGCGAGAGAGAGAGAGGAGGGGCTCCGGGGTGGGCAGGTCCGTTGGATCTTGGTCCTAATATCGCATCGAGAACGACACGTGGAAAGATGGCGGCCTCCTGTCTATCGATAAGTGTGAGCCAAGTGGCCTCACATCGGCCATCGATGAGCCGACCATGCCACTGATCTCGGTCGTCCGTGGGAGGTGGGCCCTACTTTAAAAGGCTAGACACGGCGCGAGCCTTGCACAAAGTTTAAAGATATCATCATGTCTTTGCGCAGCAGGTCACGCTACAAATCTATGATCTCATCTGATCGATAAAATATTCTATTTTTATTTCTTTTACTTGTCTTATTTCTGATCAACCAAGATGTGAAGCAAGGAGCAAATATTATCAGGATCTTCTATAGTATTAGGCCATTAGATGATAAATGAATGCCCATGATTGCATAGACTCTGATCATGGATCAATACGTTGATATGGATGCCTGTGATACATGTATGTGTATGAATGGGACAGATCGGGAAAGATGGACCTGAGTGGTTTAGAGACACTTCTGTTGCTATCAACTTTTTTATTTGTCGTCCAATAGATCTACATGTTTTAATGGATCAAAAGCTTGTGCTCAATAACAAAAAAAGATAAAGACTTTCTTACATTGAGAAGCCTTGAAAGGCATAGGAGTGCGCCTCTCATAGACGAATACCGAGTTGCGGAGTTTGCTGCGTGGGAGTATCAAATAAAGAGATGCTTAATTTTATGTGAGTTTCGTTCTGCTTGAAACCTTCGTTTACGATATTTTTTTTCTTTTAAATTTTAAGCATTCTAATTATTGCTTAGCTAACGAGGAGGCAGATTATCACAAAAATGAGGGTCAACAAGTCTGCTCTAGCATTTTAAGGTGCACCAAATTTTAGGTATCAGCTGTCCCGAAGATTAGTGAAATCTAGTTGACTCTATGAACACCAAGAAATTCCCAAGTTGGAGCTATGGATTTTAAAATGCAAAGTTGCATGGAGAGGTACGGAGAGTTAAAGTTTATGTTGGTTGTTTCATGGAAACAAATTTATAAAATTTATAGGTCTTTGGGTTAGGCAGGAGATGTATATACTAGTCGTTGCAGGACAGATGAAGATGGAGATAGAAGAAGAGGAGGGAAGGGAAGAGAAGAAGAGAAAACAAAGGAAAAGCACAACTCAATGTTTTACATTCTTAAATATTAATAATTCAAACTATATTCTTAACTAATATATTAATGGATTTATATAGACAATCTAGAATTTTAATAAAAGTCTGCATAGAAATAATATACTGAAATCCCTTATTAAATTGTAGTCCTAGAATCCACATAAAAATAATTTTTCTTACTTTTTATATTAACTTATCGGAAGTGTATCGTAATTTTTTATTAGAATTGGTTTCTAGTTCCTAACCAAGTGTACAAGAACTTTTTCTGCACAAATAATAAAAATAAAGATCGAAAACATGCTAACTGCTCAAGAATCTTGTTCATCACATGTTGCGAAGTCTAAGAACCCTACCTATATTATCTAGCAATTACAAATCTGCTCATCGTAAAGGCTGCAGACTTCGATAAGAAAATTAGTGCACAAGGGAGCTCTGCATTAAGCACCAACGACACACAGCTTAATGCCATTAGAGACTAAGACACTACTAAGCTAATTTTGTATAAAAAGTTTTTCTTTCAATCGGAATTTGCAACGCATACTTCGGATATAAAATTTTGCACCTCGCATGGCACAACAACTCCACTGTAGATGGTCCCTACATGTTGTTAGTTGAGAAAAAAATGAGACTATTGGGTGTCAAAAAGTGGATGCATGGACTATTTTTCCTGCCTATCCTAGTTGTTGGTGCCTTGGTGGTTTGGTACTAAATTATAAAACCAATAAGTATTAAAGGTTGGGACCATTCCTTTTTGTCCTTTCCGAAGTGGGACTTTCATTCATTAAAGTATCTTTTTACATCTTAATGCTTAAGACTTCCAATCTAAACAAACATTAATTACTCAAATAATTGATCATATTATATTGATCAATTAAGAAGCAAAGGTCGAATTGTCGTGGTTTGGGGACCATATGGCTCTGGAAGAGTGGCAAGAGGCCATATGAGGCCAGTTCATTATAAACAATGCTCATGGTTGTAGAAAAAGTTTCTCACCAACATTAAAATCTCTCCACACCTGTACTACAGTATCAATGCTTTCCGACATAATTTTCCATCGAATGAAGACAAGTAGTACTTAAGAGTTTTGAGAAGGTATTTGCAACAGCCACAAGCTTTATGAAATTAGTTGATATGCAATAGCATTTACATAGCTTGATGGATAACTGCTGAAAGCATTTAAGTAGTAAGCCCACCTCAAGATGAGTACTCCCCTATTCCGACTTCCCTAGAGCCTCCAATAGCACAGCCGAGACAGCGACGGGTTCGATACAAACTCGACAAACAACAATCTCTTCCCCAGCCTTCAAAGGAAGGGACAGACCAGGGCATAGAACCTGATTTTTTTGAGCACCAACTATACTGCAAGTAGCAGACTTTATGTGCCTAATATCCTACCCAGTTGCTCCAACCCTTGAGGTGAATGGGAAGGAAAATTATTCCAATCATTCACTAAAAACAAAAGAGATCCAACCAAAGGGGATAAGGAAGAACCGAAGTTAGGAGAAGAGAAAAATGTGGAAATAAGATATACCAATCAGCTTTCTGGCCCTCCTAAAACTCTTCCTAGTCCTAGGATTGGACATTAGGGACAAGTCTTCAATTATGCAAAGAGCGAATCTCAGAACAGATTGGATGGAAGATGATTTCTGTAGAAAGATTCGAGCCTTTAACTCTCACAGTTACTCCAATAAAGAAGCAATCACAAGCTGGTCCCATGCTAATCTAAAGGATCTTTAAACTCGTTTTATCTCCAGAAAGTCCAGAGAGAACAAGTTAGCTGGGTGACCATTCAGCATGAGTAAAGATTCCAGGACGCTCCACAATTTTTCAGATAAAGGACAATGAAGGAGAAGAGCATGGTCAACCTCTGGCCATAAAAATTCCCTCGGAGATTTTATGCAAGGAAATAGCACAAATTTCCAGCCCACCATAACTTCCAACAGCACTCAACATGCATATGCTAGAACAAACAAGATCCAATAACACAAAATGGCTCCAAGGGCATCACAACATTTAGATTTAAAGCACTAAGCTGACAGAGTTCAGTTTTGATGGTCGAGCGATCAGACATACAGGATTGACATTGGAACAAAGGCAACAACTCGGGGGTCCAAGCTGTAAGTGGCATAAGAAAAAAATCTCAGATCCCTATGAGGGCAGAAGGCTTCATCTGGCCTTGCAGGACCTGATTAGAAAAGGTACCAGGGATCAGGACAGCTCAACTACGAAGGGTAGCCCCTTGGCCTTACCATCACATTGGCAAGACAGGCAAGAGATCGCAGGTACAGAACTACGTAACAAACTGACACTGCTAATAAGGCAAGACAGCTTCTTGTGTTACCACAGGCCATCTCCTGACTATTTTATATTCATGGGGCACCTGCATGCTAGAACCTATAACAGGGAATTGAACTGTTGAGGTAAAGAGCAGACTGGACACATCAAGTTGTATTTCAAACCCCTAAATCTCGACCCGCATCACAATAATAATAGCTAATGTGTTCATATGATATTTTATAAGGGATAATACAAAAAACATACATGCTTGCTTTAAAAACTAGCAACACCAGAAACAACTAGAAACATTTGTCTGCAGGTAGATTAGTAGGTCACTGGCATCTAAAATCAATTCCATCCAAATCCAACCCCACAAGATGATGCAAGCTTCATATGTTTGTATTTGCAATTATGTTAACAAAGCTACATTAGAAACACCAGGTATCTCACCATATTTCTTACACAGGTTAAGCTAGGCAAAATCCTAGAGTCTGTCATAAATATACAAGATGCAAGAAAAATTGTAAGGCCACCAGCATGACAAACACTGCAAAATTCTACACTGGAATGCACAGACATGGATTACCAGAAGACTAATTTAAGGAACAAGGATGAGTTAAATACCATTTACACGCACCCTTCTTGTCGCAATCAAGCTTCAACATCTTCGCTCACAGTTTCTGGTTTTCCATCCTCATCGGCTGCTCCATCTTCTTCAACGTCTTCATTCTCTTCAGCCTCATCAGCTAGCTTGGTCAGCTCTTCTTGGATCATTAGCTTTATAGATTTTTTTCTTGGTGTCAGATCCATGCTATAATGTTTAGCTGAAGGAGGTGAGTTCCAATGAGCAAATAGCAAAATTCGAGCAGAAAATTGATATTAAAATCACTATGAGAAAGGCATACCAAGTTCTTTAAGAATATCAGTAAAGGTGGCCTGAGATACAAAAATACAAACCAGAACAGAGTCAATATCATAAATCAAATATGAGATAATCAAGTTAAGGAACATAAACAAGGTATAACAAATGAGCCTCCCTCCGTTGAAGACAACACAGCATAACATGTAGTTTGTGTTGCATTATAGAAACAGCAACCTGATAATATCTGGTGGCTGTTGATGACAGACAATGCAGCTACAAAATAACTTTAAAGCATCATAAACAACCTGTCACCATACTGCAGGCAGGCTGGAAAGGAAGCAGCCAAGAGTTTGATGCCCTTCAAGATTTGCATTGATAGACAACTCTAGAACTACATGTACAACTGCACTTAAGAGAATTCTCTAAATTTCATGAATATTTAATAGCGTAGCTCACCGTATTAAAATCAGCTTCCTTCAAAATATCACAGATAGTCTTCCTCAATTCCTCCTTGCTAGGTGAAGATTCCTTGGCAACTGATTTAGCCCTACCTTTAGCCACCTTTTTGCCTTGCACAAGTAATAAAAGAGTTTCAGAACAGAGGTTTAAAACTTTAAAGTTTAAATAGTGTTCTGCATTCAACTTAATCTTCTGGAACATTCTAAGGAGACTTCTTCCTATATTCTTTCTTTACAAGTGGAAAATAATGGAAAGCTGTTTCCCCAAATACAGTATTTCCTGGTTTCCCACATCTTTTGTTGCTTCATGATGTTGCAGGCTGGTATCTTGCTCTATTGCAGGCATGCACGTACACTGAAACTCCTGAAGATCTTCAGGAAACATGAGATACATGCACGTTCAGCCATAAGTATGACAGGTTAAGAATGGACAATAGCCACGACCTCGGAAACAGGAATAGAAGGCTATGCATGATATAAAATCGGGAAAGGAATGGTTTAAGATTACCCTCAATAAGAAAATGAGAATGGCATAAACATTCATGAGGAACAGAAACCGAAGACACAAGAAAGAACTGGGAACCAATAAAGAAAACGGTTATCAGCGAGTTAGCTATTTCACATGTATATTTAATCAAATTGCCGATGTGCCTCCATTGTTATCCTGGCACACCATGATACAATTCCCATAAGCTTTGCATCTGGGGAGCAGTATCAAATGTGTTGGCGGACAGGTTTCTTAGGAAATGTTTGGGTGCATAGGAAATTTTCTCCTGCTTGTTGTAGTTGGGATACTGTTCAAATATATACAAGCCATTTGCTTCAGTAATAAACAAATTACATATGAAGAATGACATAGAAGTGTAACTGCTAATTTAGAAATATTAGGCATCCAAGATGTGGGGACCTGTGCAGGCATATGTTTAATCTCACGTAGGTTATTCATTGGGTAGATCTTGGGCACTTATACAGGATCAAGAAACTCAATATCTTTCGGCTAGTCATGTTGGGTGAGATCTTGAGCTATGACAAATAGTATCAAAGTGGACCCGACCCATGACCTATGTGGACTAGGGGATACTGCAACACAAGCTCATAGGGGCTGACCACAGGCCGATCGTTGTGCTTGTAATTAGATTTGAATGAATTTGAACCCTTAGCCTGGTAAGGACGTCAGGGCTTAAATGAGGAGAGTATGTGACGACCCATGTAGGCATGTGTTTAATCCCACATTACCTAAGCACCGAGTAGATTTTGGATACTTATACAAGGTCAAAAAATTCAAATAATACATTCTGGCTAGCCTTTTTGGATAAAGTCGAATTGTTATAAACTATGTGAGGAACCGTGCAGGTGTGTTTAGTCCCATATCAGGTTTTTTTTTTTTTTTTGCTAAAGCATCCCATATCGGTTATTCGCTGACTAGATCTTGAGTGCTTATACAGGACCAAGAAACTCAAATAATACTTTTCAGCTAGTTATTTTAGGTGAGAACCTAGGTTATGACAAATGGTATCAGAACGAACTCAGCCCATGGCCTATATAGACTAGGAGATACTGTAGCACAGGTTCATTGCGGCTAACCATAAACCAATCGTTATGCTTGTGATTAGATTTGAACGCTTAGCCTGACGAGGACGTCAGTGCTTCAATAGAGAAAGTGTCAGGATCCGTGCGGACGTGCGTTTAGTCCCATATCAGCTATGCACTAGGTAGTTTTTGGATACTTATACAAGGTCAAAAAAAATCCAAATAATACCTTCTGGCTTGCCTTTTTGGATAAATTTTTGGGTTGTGACAAATGGTATCAAAGTAACTCCGACCCATAAGCCATGTGACTAGGGGGACATTGTAGCACGAGTACATGAGAAAGTCAGAGCTTAAACAGAAGGAGTACATGAGGACTCGTGCGGGCGTGTGTTTAGTCGCACATCAGTTATTCGCTAAGCAGATCTTTGGTACTTATACAAGACCAAGGAACTTAAATAATATCTTCCCGCTAGTCATTTTGGGTGAGATATTAGGTTGCGACACATAAGCCAAGTTTGAAATAGTTGCGACAAGGCTCGATGGTTTTGGCTATGGTTAGGGTGACACTCAAAAATCATCTCCAGACTATTAATCTATATGCATGACTCATTTTATGTGAAGGCTGTGGTTTCATACATACAAGGTATTCCATAATATTTGCCTATACCCTCTAGAGGTGAAATGACCAGTTCACCCATTAGCATGCTCACATGGAATTAGAAATGCAAGAGGGCGTTGTAGTTATGTAACTTTGCATTATGATTCCATTTAGTTCTTTGAAGCATTTGAAATACTAGCTACATGACAAATACCCTTTGGCCCTCTAGGTTTTTACCATTTCATGTGAATAAAGCCAACGGGCATACAGCTGCCTCAACAACTACCAAGAGCCAAATAACACCTAAGAAATCCATGCAACACCTGCAATATCCAGCCCTTTTACCATTAGTTGCCAGAATCAGGGATGGATAAAGTTGCAGATCAGTGAAGAGGATATTCCAAAAATGTTTTAAGTATGGAAGCACTTGAGAAACAAGTGCAGCTTCTATATGAAGTAGCTATGCTACCCTAGGCAAAAGGTTCCTGCTACTATGCTTCTACTCACCAAAGCTATTTCTTTTACACTTTTGTTGAGTTCATATTTTAACCTGGAAGGCACGAAGGACATCTAAAAGTCCTAGCAAAATCTACATTCACAAAATTTAGTGCAGGCATTACATTTCTGCTACAAGATAATAAGCAAAGTTCACATAGTATCACAGGCATACCGGTAGCTTTCTCCTTGTGATCTGATTTAGGAGTTGATTTCTTCTCAGGCACATCAACATTTTTCTTCTTCCTTGGAAGGACCTTTGCACCCACATCATTGGTGTCCTCAGTTTTTGAGTGTTTCAAAGATGATTTAGTAGGGCTCTTTGTGGGTGTTGGAAGAGGGCCTTTTTTGTGGCTAGTTACCACCTTCGACTTCTTTGTACCAGCAGAGCCACCTCTTTTAGAAGATTTCCTCCGATTATGTTTGCTTTTGCCAGAGTAATCATCATCATCATCATCTTCAACTTCTTCAGATTCAATTTCTTCACTCTCGGAATGCTTAAGTGCAACATTGTCCTTAGGAACACCATTTTCCTCATCTTCCTGTTCTTCTTCCTCTTCCTTTTCACGCACACTTTTCCCTTTTGATTTCGGAGAGTCTTCAGTCTTGGATATTCCCTGCAATAATAAGTGGTCATAAAAGTTAATATGGAAGAGCTCATAGATAAACCTTTAATTACGTACATGTGCAGGTGGGCTGGGACTGAGGTTTCTTGGCTAGTCTGGAAATTATATCATGATTACTGCAAATGCAGGCATGAATAGTTCGAACATAAACAGAACATATTCATTGCAGACAGGAGGGCATACATAAAAAAAAAAACGGAGAGAAGAATATTAAAGAAAAAAAGAAAAAGAGAATGGTTTAATGTGTTCTATCATTTATAGAAGAGGATGCTCACCCTCCTTGGCCGCTTCCCAGGAATGCCTTCTGAGCTCCTTGACGCAATTCCTCTAGCCACACTCTTACGCTTTCTCAACTTTGTTGATTGCTAGGAAAAGAGAAAGACACTAAGACCATTAAACAGAGAACAAATTTTTTGAATCTGAAAAGGTTACTAGAAAATAAGTATTTGTAAATAACATATTCACAGTTGCACTTGAATTTCAAGGCAAGAAGTGGAAGAAAGGAAGATAAGAAACCCCTTAACGGTGAATCAAATGCCAGATGTAAGCACTTGTAAATAATATAGTAAAAGAAAAAAGGATCTCAAACTTTGAGACAAACCTGCTCCTTTTCAGCAAGTACATTATCTGTGGTAGCATGAGGCGCCACCATAAAGTCCATTAGTTTTGCCACTAGTTCCTCCTGCATACATATCTCAAACTCACCATTAAGTTGTCATGATCCGACTCGAACTAAGCTTGAATAGTTGTTTAGATGCTACAAAGTTAAAAGAATGACGCACACCAACCTTCCTTGTATTAGTTTTTGAAACAGGTAAATCAAACAAATCGCAGAGATCCACCAATGTATCTTTGACACATTTATCAAGCTTGTCCTTCACCTTAGTTTTCTGCTTTTCCTGTAGGCAAGTTAAATCTAAATTGTTGATCAAGAATGAGGTAAAAGAAGGCACATAAGGAGAAGAAAAATCTTTATAAGACGAAATCTGTTTACTGAGTCCTCAAGAGGGTCAAAGAATTGCTTACCTCATCCCCATGCCACATGAATCCAGAAAATTGGAGGATGTGATTTTTGAAATCGGCTACCTGAAAATTAGCAAGGCAACAGTTATCTATCAGCAAGATAAGGGGTGGGAGAAAATTTGCAACATAACAATTATATCACAATTAAAAAGGACAATAACGCTGCAATAATAATCTGAAGCAATAAACAACAGAAAAACAACTCATGGAATGTGGTCATTTAGGGAAGAATCCACAAAGGTGATGAGAATATAAGCATGATCATGAAAGGATAACTGGAGAAGCTAGATAAAAGAACAAAGATTATGATGTGCCCAATATGAAAATAGGTGATACAGAAGTTCTTGATATGAAAAAAAATTCTAAATCCAGAAAGGTTGATACAAGGGGTATACAATTATAGATGTAATATGCACATGGAATATTCATCACATGAAGTGTCCTAGAATTACATTACACTTGGGCGTCAAACACTACAAAATGGAAGGAATGCCAACCAAATCAAACACAACAAGATAAATTAGAAGGAAATTAGAGAAAGAGAAAAAAGGGGTGCATGAAATATGCAAATAGGGGAATTGAGCTTTATTCTTAACATTCAAAAATTATTTTAAGTATTACCAAAAAATATTTTTAAGTAATTAGTTACAATCCAATGGCCATAAAAGGAACCAAGTCTGCATCGGCATGTACCGGACAGCAACACTTGTTTGATGGATATTATCCGCATCAAAAGTTGGAGATCCGCATGCATGACAGATGGTCTTCTCTATTTGTGCCCATGCCCCCCCCCCCCCCCAAAAAAAAAAAAAAAAAACCACCACCAAAAAAAAAAAATGCATGTTAAGCTCTTCTAGCTTCTCCTCAATCCCCTTGACTTCTTAGTAATTGTGGCAGAATGCCTGATGGATTCAATAACCCAAAATTAACCAAACCTATCTTCATAGTATTTCTCTCTTACTTGGCTTATTTTTACATGGATTCATGTCCATGTTCTCTCATTACTATGCAGTGCAACTATTGTTGCATCCCCAACTTGACTTGACTTCCATTTTTCTTTCTTGTTACTAACTAGCATCCCAATGCTAGACCTATAAGTGTTTAGGTTTCAACCATATAAAGATAACATCATTTAACACAATTTTATATTCTTACCTTTTAACATAGACAAATATTGTTCCATATACCAAATATTTAGGTGCCAATATGTAGCATGATGGCCATGCATAATCATAGTACTGAGCAAGGTCGGCGGAACTATTTCAGACCGGACGGTTCCGGCCATTCCAAGTTGTACCGGTGGCTCACCGATACAGTTCCGACAACGGAAACGAGAACTGTTGCCAGAGCCGGAGAAGGAAAAGAAAAGAGAGCGCCAGCAGGGGGAGAGAGGGAGAGGGAGAGGTCGGGACGCCGATGGAGGCCGCAGCAGGCGAGGGGAACCGGCCGCGGCACGTGGCCTCCACCAGCCTCCCTCCCTCTCTCCCCCTTTTCTCTCTATCTCTTTTTATCTCTCCCATGGTACCGTGCTCTTTGTTGGTACAGGCCCGACACGGCCCGTACCGACTCATGCCGCCGAGGAACCAATATGGTGCCTGGTACCGCTTCCTCCGACCTTGGTACTGTATATATGTATTGTTATGTTGTGCATATGGTTCTAAGCTGATGCACATTGTTGACAAAAACCAACTCAGATCCATGCCTTTTGTTTTGGGCCTCGGACCGTGATTGGGCATGTAACTAGCATAAAATAGATCAGCATTGTATGGCACCATACTGTAGCATGCTAACCATGACCAGCATGGGCCCAATAAATAATACTTTAATCTTTGCAATGCCCATGATTATAATAAACCCCTCGCCCCAGCACTCCTTTTCATGTGGTTTAAACACCAAAAATAGATGTTTAGTGTCACAAATTTGTCAGGAAGCAAGCAGGCACCCAGCTATCAGCTCTTTTCCCCTCCTTTTCCCTTTTTTTTTTGGTTTCTTTTTTTTACTTTTTTTTGTGTGTGTTTTTTGTTGGGGGGAGGGGGGGGGGTGCGGTTCCCCAACCATATAACCTAGCTTTACCTATCTCCAACTAGAAAGCTAATCTGGAGTCAGTTCTCTTTTCCACCTTGGGTATCCTATATCTCTGCATCAAACTGTAATAAGCAAATATAAGCGCTTCAAGTGTACTTCCTCTCTTGCCTTAAGAACTTTAGCTTTGACACTATTCATAATTGAAAACTTACATAAGAAACATAATAGGAATGCACATCCCTTTGCGTGCTTTTATTACTGGAGAAACAAAATAGTTAAATCAACAGGTTAGGTGAAATGGATGCAAGGGAATGAAGAAGAAAGAGCAGGAATATATGGAAAACAGCTCAAGAAAAACCTCATTTAATACTTACAAGCAGAGCAGCAGAAATAGCTAGCTTAAAATAAACTTAGAATAGCTAATAGTTAAGGGTATTGGAACTAGCCCTACAATAATGTCACTGCCAGAAGCACAAATTATCAGATAATAACTTACTAACTTACCAGACAAAGTAGAGAGCTCAATAAAAAAAACTAACTTACTAATAGTAAGAATAACTTACTTACTGCAAACTTCATTAATAGCAAAATCTATGGACTCCCTAAAGTTCAACTTTAATATGAATCTAGGTATCAAAAACATTAAAAACAAAAAAGGAATCGATTCCGTGAAAGATGGGATCAGCAAACAAAGTGCAACAAGTCAATCAAAAAGTGAACCCAAGGGACGATTAGCAGTTTACACAATATATTGAATCACCTTTCCTTGCCTTCCACCAAAAAGGGTCTGATGAAGATATTTAAGATCAGCAGGCTTCTTTTTTGCTAACTTGTAAGCCACTGAAATCAATACATAACAAGTTTAAAATAAAAAATATATAGAATTTTTTTGGCATCGAAAATTATAGAAATAAAGATAAAGAACATGAGTATGCAGTCAGAACAGAGATAAAATAAATGTAACAGAAAAGGATTCACCATATCAAGCAGAAAGCAAGCACAATGTGTCAAGTAGAAACAAAACTTGCCAACTCAAAGTTCCATTTGGCAACTTTTATTTTGGGTAGATGATGTTGGAGTACAAAACAAGATATGTCAAAAGGAGATACTTAATGTAACTTGTTGGTATTCAAAACAATAAGCAAACTTTGGGCACTATATTTCACCTTAAATCTACAAAAGTATTTTACAAAATAAAAGTGGAAAAAGGATTACATCAGTCATCCCTTCTATTTGGCTGTATATACGTTATAAAGATTAACAAAAATACCTGAAACTCATGACATCAGCAATCCGCAAATCTTAGCCACCATCAGGGGCATTGGTGTAATGGTGTTGGATACAGGTCTAACTGTCTAAGGCTTTTAAATTCTCATAAAAAAACACCTCAATAACAGGACCACGGGAATAGATATAGTAATATTCATAAGCTTGTATCAGCAACCATGCTAGTACAAAGAATGAATATGCAAAAGAAAAAAAATGTCTGTAATATTGTATCGCATGGAAAGCACAGGTAACATGGTGCACAACAGATCAAACCTTTGGATAGTTCAATGCATGTGCTAATGAGGCAAGGAAATAGTCAGGGCCGATCAAGGCACAAAACCACATCTACAAACAGGTCAGTTAGGTCAAAAATTTTAACCTGTTTAGTCAGACACTTCAGCTTCGCTTTGATTTCAAATATACTCGAAAATCATAAGAATTCTATTTTACATACACCAGCACATACCTAACAAAATGCTGCCATCAAAATAAGTTGGCCCTCAAGGTGATTAATGAGACCAAGACAAAGCCTGGCACGTCGAATGAGGTCACTTTAGAGTTGTAATCAAGTCATAATCACGTTGCAAAATTTCCGACTTCTAAGTGCTGGCCAAATTCCTATGTAAAGGATTATGATATTAACAGGTCCTCAAATTAAAGTCTGGATGCACAACCGATCGTGCATCATCACCTTTTATGTCATGCAGACTAAGGTACCGCATGGCTCAAAAACCAGGGATTGGATTTAGGCATTAACTCCTCATACACAAAACAAAGATTATGAAGGACTGACAAGCTGAATTTACAGTTAATTATATCATTAGAAAAGAAAGCATATTATGCCTTAGCAACCACCTTCAGTTAAAGAGATAAAGATGGCAATTACCGGCCAAGCTTAAATTGCTTAAAAGTGCATGTTTCTCATATCAAAATCAGCATTTCACATTTACATATACAGTGTTTCAAAACCAATAATGAAATGTATAACTAAGCTGGCCTTGCAAAGAAATAACAGTACTTCAAGGATGGTCAATGTCAAGTTAGAGCGCAGGTTGTTAAATAAGTTAAACCATGACTTAGGATACCCTGGCCCACAAAGCCAACCATTATATATGGGAGAAATTTTGCCAATTTTGGCTTATACTTTTACTCCTGTTTCACAATATAAGGATAGTTTCCACTTCAGATGGGACTGCTGTCAGATGGAATTGCTTGGAAAAAATTAATTATGACAATGACACAAATCAAGTTGCAGCCATTATTTCTTCTAAATTTTCAGTATTGAATAGGAAATGACCATGATATCTCCATAGAACATTTTAGATTAAATATCTCCATCTGAAAAAATGTGATAAGATTTTAAAAATATGCCTAAAATATAAATAGTACTATAAGATGCTGATGTGAAAATAATTTCCATATATCTTAATCTGCTTGTCATATATCTTCTTCGAGGCCTTTGAGCTTATATAACTTTGTTTCTTGTTCATGTTTTCCCTGGGAGATGCAATGGCTAAAACAAGGCAATTTTTAAATAAAACTTTAAAAGAAAAATAATTAGGTTGATTAGAAATTTGCCATCCACAAAAAGGGAAAACAACCTTTCTTTAGCTTATTTAACAGCTTTGAGGTTCTACAGAGTAAATTTCCAGATGTTGGACAATAATACCTCAGCAGCAATGTTTAAAATTGTTAACAAAATGTCTTCGGATCCTGTTCTAGATGAGTAGAAAGAAGCTCTCCATGATAAAATAGTAGTCTCCTAGATAATGTTTAGATGGTCCAAAATCATAAAGCCAAAGGAGCAATTGATCTGGAATTAGGGTTGAAACCGGATCGAATACGGATCGAATATTGATATATCCATATTTGTATTATTTTTCGATGAATATGAATACGGATATGGATATTAAACGGATATCAAAATTAATATCCATATTTGTTCTAAACGAATACGGATACGGATACAAATCGGATATTAAGCATATCCATATTTGTTATAAACGGATACAGATACGAATTGGATATTAAATATATCCATATTTTTTTTATCCGAATACGTATATAAATCGGATATTAATCAAATTTTGAGCGAAATTCAATGATGAAAACTAGTAATAAAAACATGATCAAAAAGAAAGACAATAAGAATCTTTTTGCTTCCAAAGTTGAATATTTTATTGGCACATAATATGAAGTAGAGGAGGAAGAAGTAATAAAAGTAAAATCACGTTAAATGCAATTTTACAATAGTCATACCCAGCATTTGACTGCAAAATTAGCAGAGTAATGTGAAGCATTCCTGTTTACAGTGCACTCATTTGACCCCAGCAATCAAGTACAAAAAAAGAATAGAATCATTTAGACTGACCTTCAGAAGATTAATTGGTTTCTCGCAACTAAACAACAAGATGCAGCATTAAAAACTAAAGACTTCTAAAGACATAATATAAACATCCAAAGATGAGTTCAACCGGAAAAAAGAATAAACAAGAAAGGAATGGAGAAGAACAAAGAAATCAAAGGCCAAATCAGGTGGAAGAATAAACGGATTACCAACACTTGAAGAGGCATTGATCCGTAAAGCTAGGGTTCTCTTCATTTGAAGCAAAGGAACCTGTTTCCCAAATCAAACACCAGATCAAACGTGGTAAAGGCGAATATTTAAAGAATAAACCCAGGATTTTACAATCTCCTACCTAGATTTGGAAGTAGATGGGTTTGGTCCTTTGGTTGACGCCGTCGACCACCCCAAAATACCGCCTCCAAGGCGTCTCACGGCCGTCGCCGGGTGGAAAGAGGGACGAAACTTGGAGCTCAATGCATCTCAAGGCTCAAAGATCATGAAGACTCGAAGAATCACGAAACAGACAAACTAGGAGGAAAGAGGAAGAAGAAGAGGCGTAAGGGTCTGGGGATTTGAGGGTCTGAGGGACAAGAAGGGCGAATGGGCGATTTGAAGTCGGTGAGGCCCTTTCCGATCAGATCCGCAGGCGTGAGGGACTTTCGAGTTTCGAATGGGCGAACGACGAAATGAGCGAGCCTGCGGCAAATATAATGGCAATTTCGTATTTGGCCTATTTGGCCATTGGCCTGGGTTGTTGAATAGTGACGGATCCGGTCATCCAAGTGGATTTAAAAGGTTTGGCCAATTGTTATACGGATATCCAGATCTGAATTCGAAAAAATCAGGTATATCCATATCCATATCCGTATCCGGACAATTTTTGAACTAACTATCCATACCCGTATCCGATCCGAGTCGGATACGAAAATGGATACGGTGAGATTATATCCGACCCGTTTTCAGCCCTATCTAGAATAACATAGTTTTGACTTCTACTGAGCCAGGGAAACAAAATCAGCCTCCTATGGAAATCCAAAATGCCTAACTTTCAGTCTTATGGATCGAATCACTCTTCTACCTACTATGAGTGCTACAAATATGTGAGTTAGTATGTAACAACTCAATGTTAGAAGATAATATGACTTGGTCATAAGATTTTCTTGTATCGCATCATTAGGTCATCACTGATCCGTAGACATGCTTGGATATTACTATTTGCTATCCTTTCTCATGGCACTTCTTCTATGCATTTTTAGTGCAATACTATCAGTACCTCATTTCAAACACTCCAAATCTCCAATAGTCCATTAAACCTTGCTTTTATTGACAATATTAACCTCCAACTTTGACGACCATGAAAAGATGCCTCTGCAGCCACCACTACATAGCATTTCATGCAATGTCTACATGATACACAATAGATAATTAATGGAGCAGAAAGGAATAGGAAGAGTTCTAATCCTGCAAAAAGTAATGGACATATATAAAAATGAATCTAAGATATGTAAATCATATAAACAACATGTTTCAAGATCCATACACAAGGAATTTGATGCAGTAAATTTAGGACTCTTGAATATTTAATAAAGACTAAAAATCTGATATTAATCTTGAAAGAAATGCTTATAAATCGGCTCAACACCTAAACATCTAGGATTTTTGAACCCAGAAATACAAGCATCAAGCATAAAACATTATAGTCGGTTAAATTTGGTGTAAAAAAATGATCATGATGCAACAGGAAAGCAAATCTAATGTTTTGCACCAACTCAGAAAAAGGCAAGAGTGATTCCACAAACCTCCAAAATTAAATGTAAAGGAATTATAAAAACTAATATTGCAACCATGCCATGCAGGTAAGAGGGAGCACAGATATTTATTGTAACTTCATACATACGCCCACTTTTGCAAGCAATCTTCACTTTTTGTCCCTCAAAGAGAGAGCAAAGGCTGAACCAAGAGCGTAGTTTGGGCCTGGAGAAAAGCAGAAACTGAGTTTCCACTGTCGAAATCCGCAGAAAATCCCATAGACTTTGGGATTCGGGTGCGCTGTCATGTGTTGAGCGGTGCACCAAGAACATATCACAAGGCAATGTCTAGATCCCACACTCGGCAGTGTCTTGTGCAGAGGCCAGCAGATGAAACTCAGTCTCTGCCTTGCAGCAGACCTAAACTGCATCCTTGAACCAAGCAAGGTCTATTTATTAAAAACAGGAGTATCTATAAGCATGTGGACACCAAAAGCTTTGGAGCAAATCATCATTGCCGAAGAGTCTGTATTTAATAGTGGAGTCAGAAGGATAAAGTGAACCAAGGAGGCCAGACATATGCTTAAGCTTGCAAACTTAATTAATTGGCAAGATATAAATAGCAGCAGTCAAAACATACCACTTGGTATTTCTTTTAGAGGAGTTCCACAACCCTAAAAGTCACAAAGTTCACAAAATTAATACGTATAAAGCAATCATTATGAAAACAATAATGACTAGAAAAGAAATCAACATGGAAACAAGTGACCTTCTCAATTAGAAATTTTTTAACTGGTTCCTTTTCAAGAGATTCCACCAATCTCTCGACAGTTTTTCTCTCACGCACAGGGCGCTCTGTAGATGAAGCCAAAGGAGTACTTAACAATTTCTTGTCCTTCGACCTACTCTCTTTCTTTCCCTTCTCATCCCCTTTCTCGCCAGCTTTCTTCTCCCTCACTCGTTTTCTCTTTGATTCGTTTGCCTCATTATTCTCTTGAACCTTATTTTCCTGATTTACACCATCTTTCTCATCCTTCACATCATTCCCTTCCTCTATCTTCTCCCCTTCTACTTCTTTCTCTCCCTCTTCCTCCCCCTTGTCACCATCCTTCTGAGCCTCAGCATCCATCATCGTCACATCTTCAGGTTCTTCCACCTTTGCGTCCATAAATTCTACAATTTTTGCACGTTCAACCTCTGCTACTTTGCCATCCTCAGCTTCTACCCTTTTTGCATCCTCAGCTTCTGCCACTTTCACATCCTTGGCTTTTGTTTCTTTTGCATCATCGGGCTCTGTAATTTTTGCATCCTCAGCTTCTACCACTTTTTCATCCTCCATTTCTTCCATTTTTGCATCATCTTTCTTTTCTTCTTTCCTTTCAACTTCAACTGTTTTCAGAGTATTTTCTCCCTCATCCTTCTTTTCAGAAGCAGCCTCCCAGCCAGTGTCCTTAGGCAGAGGCAGACCAGACCCATTTAGCATTATATTTGCCTTAAGTTCAGACGCCAGCTCTGGTTCAGACATTTCTAACCAAGTTAAAGATTTATGGTAGCATAAAACCTGCAGTAGCACACCATAAATGCTCAAAATTTTAGTTAAAAACATTGGCTCATAATTGAAGTGAGTATTTCAGCCTAGAAAATTTCTTCTAATTGAAAATATAATAATTTAGACCAAAGAAATGATACGTTAGTCCATACTTATGTGCCAATTATAGTAGAACAGCAAAGATGTATGGTAAACTCAATCATGCATTCATCAAAATTCCATTTTTAACGGATATTTGAACTCATCAAACTACAAAGAACCCCGAAATGGAAGGAGAACACGAAATCGAATATTTCCAATGAGAAGAAAAACGAATAGAAAGCTCCCAGAACTTCTCATCGTTGAAAGAGCTGCATGCAAGAAACTCCACGATAATCCTACGTAGACTGAGTTGCAATACCGAGCAAAGAAACGGAGAAAATAAAAAGAGCTCCAAAATCGGTACTTTGATTCACCCAAAAAATGAATAAATAAATGCCGCAATTTCCGAAACCAAACGTGAATCTAAAGAACTTAGTAAAACACTGAAAAGAGCTCCAGAACATCATAAGTTCCAAAAAAAGGCGTCAAAATCGCTCTTTTTGCCCACTCTTGTAAAACCCTAACAGGAACAAACTCATTAAGAACCAAAATTCGAAAAAAAAAATATCAGCGTTCCACTAACAACAAGCATCGAACCGCGCGAAGCTACTACTTACCGACGAACTACCAGCCGAATCGAGGAGAAATTCCAGGCGAAACGACCAATTCCTCTCTTCCTCGGAGCAAGCGAGCGAGCTGGAACAAAAAAGCGATCTTTTATTCTCTCTCGGGTTTTCTTTCTGAAGGGCAGAAGGAAGTTTTGTCCCCGGGTCCAAACTCGAATTCCAATCGAGTTTTATTCCCGGGGACACGCCGCTCGTGACACGTGTGGGAGCTTGAGGGGACGGTCCTTCTTTGAAAGAGGGCAATTTGGACGGTACAGATTTGATATGCATTCTGGGCTGCGTTGAATCTGGACCGTCGATTAATACCATGCCAACATGGTGCATCGCCCTGTGCAACGCCAACGGCCGCGTCGCCCAGCAGCATTCACCAGTCGACAAATTTGAGGACGGAAAAAGTTCGCACCGATCCCTATAATACCATACAAAAGCGGATGGTGAAAGGATATCCTGGGTGCCTCATCTAGATGAACTTCGATAGCAGCATGGTTAAGAACGAAAAATGCAAGGCTTTAGTATCCGAGATCAAGATGCCAGACTAGTAGCGACAGAGGCTCGATAGATCTTCGACTCGTCTATAATGTGCGCCAAACTTAGAGCCACCTAGGAGACCATTTTCAATGCTAGGCGGATACTGAGCGCGGACCGTCTCCTCCTCAAGAGGATTCGACCACGGTGATCAAGTGGATTCTGAGTCAAAAACGCACTCCACGACATTTGCAGATTACTGAAGGAGTGTAGTTTTCGCCAGGCCATGCACGTCTACAGTGAGGCAAACAGTGTCGCCGATTGGGTTGCTTTCTTTGCGGTTCACCACTTTGAAGGTTTCGTCTGGATGGATCGTGGCTCAGTGCCGGACCTCTTATATAGTTTTTTGTTTTCTGAATTTGTTGTCTGCATCTATATCCATTGTGTGGGAGCTATTGTTATACCAAAAAAAATCCTATCATAATTACCATTGCAATATTATTGTAACAAAAAATAAAAAGAAGAATAAGAAAGCAACAGTATTACTTTGTAGAATGCTATCTACTTAAATATTTTTTTTCCAAGTTGTACGGTTTCTTCACCTGACAATTCTGGAAAACATTGGATTGTGAAAATAAATATCAGTTTAAAGAAACAATGCACATCAAGCCATTATCAAGCCATTGTAATACCAAAAACTCCAATATAATAGCCATCATCTTTTCCTTAATTATTGTACATGTAACATGATAGGGAGGCTTAAAACTAATATAGCATTTATTATTTTGAACCATGGTGTGGTTGGCTGGATCCAGTAGAGTGAGAGCAGTATGGGCGACTACCATCTACTGTTTAGAAATATCCGAGCTATAGTCTATGATGAAATGATTTTTATGGAAAGCACGTGTATCAAGAGACCAATGGGGCAGCGGATTGGATGGCCTCATACGTAGTCAACCACTTCGGTGACATTTTTTGAATTAGAGAGAGGAAGTTGCCTCGTGTGCTCAGAATTTGTTATTTTTTATTTTTTTAATGGTATCCGTACTTATTTTGTATGATACATTTATTTCAATAAAAAAAACACCATGGTGTGGTTTGCCATGCTTGGGTCATGCATATTTCACCCATGGGATGGGGCCAGGGAGCTCGTGGTCCTCGATGAAGTAGCTAATTGTTGCATGCCATGAGAATACTAATAAAAAATAATATATTTTAAGCCTTCTATCATTTAAATTATTTTTAATTAGTGTAATAAATTAATTTTAAAGATATTATTTTTATTAATGAACTATAGAAATAACAAAGACGGAATGTTTTGTTACATAAAATACGGCATATAATATGGTATGTAAAAAAGGTGATTGCCCATGAGATAGGGCCATGTCTAGGACCACAAGCAATATGTGGCCCTCCATTGAGTGGCCAATGCAGCATGAACAATAGTCTTTTGATGTGAATTGCGCATTCTCAACTGCTTAGTACTATTTTATTACAAAATTCATGAAATCTATCTCAAGTTTTTTTTTTTTTTTTGATGGAAAGATCTGTCTCAAGTTTTGAAAAGTATTATTCTGCCCTCATAAATTCATATTTTAGGGCGGAATCAAGTGGATAATGGCTATAGATTTCTCTATAACTGTAAGTGATGGTTTTAGGGGCGCCCATTATTTGAGGAAAATAATACAATTGAAGGTTTAAATATATGTTGTTTCTTTTCAGTGGATACTTTTTTAAAAAATATTTCCAAATATGTCAACTATTTTTTAAAATATAAAAATGTTCCCAAATTCATATTTATTTTGGTTAATCTCTTTAGTTTTAATCAAAACTGCTAGATGCTTGGCTAGAACTGCAATGCAACCCAATCCAATTCCAATATATGCAACTAAATCTGTCATTTTTGTAAGGAGTTGGGGATGAGCGAGGTGAGAATGATTTCTTCCGTTTGGCAGGACAATTGAACGTGCCCCAACTCCTTACAAAAATGACAGATTTCAAGTAATACTTGATCTTAACCAAACATGAATCGGCTATTGAATCTAATTATGTTTTCATAAGCTTAACCCATGCTAACCTATCATTCAATGGGTTAGGCTTTGACCTAAACTCATGATCAAGATTGTAATTGTATCAGATCCAAGGCGAGCATGCTCGGATTTTGACTTGATTGTTGCCCTACATGCATGATTGACACCTCATATTCTTTGTCAATTATTTAATGTGATATGTTCATTAAAAAAATGTAAGTCCATAAAATCTGCATGTGTAATGAGTAATGAATAAAAATATGGAAAAATTTATGCACAGCTAACTATATAATAAATTAAAATATTTAATAATCTTTAACTCTATACGTGCAATGCATGCGCCAAATGATTACTTGTACACGGAGAGCTCAAACCATTCCTTCATTTTCCTCGTCCCATTATTATTGCATTATTTGATCAAGCATGTCAAAGTGATGGCATGAGCAAAAAATGGATAGGGTGGAATTCTCATGCCTATGAACGTAATTGTCATGCAATGATATCATTCATGAGAGAGAGAGAGAGAGAGGGAGAGATTAATGGTGTGAGAACAATATAAAATTTAGCTTTTTTTCAGCAGTATAACTTGGTGAAGCATAGAATTCTCTCATAGTAATTAATGACACAATTTCTTTTTTTTTTCTTTTTTGAGTAAAAGTGATGACACAAAACCATTGAAGCAAGTTATAATTGTTGGAACTGGATATTATTCACTCATAGTAATGACAGGAGTTTTTTTTTTGCCTTTTTTGAGCAAAAGTGATGACACAAGACGATCGAAGATCATTATAATTGTTGGAATTGGACATTATTTCCATTTTCAGGAAAAGGATGAAGTTTCAATCTAATAAAGGTAAGAGAGAACTTGACAAGATCTGTCTGATGGTGGTAGTTTCGAGGATACAAAACGGCTTCTAAAATTTCGCCCTCGGCTTCCTTACGACTTGGGAATAGAATACAAGGTTTCAGTAATCTTATAAAATGGAAAGAAGAGGATTTCTAGGCCAAGTCACTTGCATGCAACTTGTTTTGCATTTCATTAAGCAACAATAGTACTACAAAACATTTTGAGAAACCAGTGGTTACCTAAAAAAGTTGGAAGGAAGGAGTTGATCAAGAAACTCTCCTACTCATAAGATAACTAAGCTGGAAAAGCATTGCATTGCGGGTCACTGAAAAGACTGCTAAAAATCCACACTCCCAATCAAAATCAAGTAGCCATAAACAAGCCCCCAGGCAAAGCCCCATTTCTTCCCAAAAACAAAAGCAACAAGCAAAGCAAGAACAGTGAGAGGCTTGCCGACAAACTAATATAATAAGAGTGGAGATGTGATGATTCGTGTGGACGAATGTTTAGTCCCACATTATTTATTTGCTGAATAGAGTTTGGGTACTTATATAGGATCAAGAAATCTAAATAATACATTATGGCTGTTTTTTTAGGTGAGATCTTGAGTTGTGACGAATGGTATCAGAGCTGATCCGATCTATGGCCCATGTAGACTAGAAGATATTGTAGCACGAATTTATTGAGACTGACTATGGGCCAACTGTGGTGATTGTGATTAGATTTGAATGGATTTGGATCTTTATTCTGATGAGGATGTTAGGGCTTTAATAGGAGGATTATATGATGACCCGTGCATGCATGTATTTAGTCTCATATTAGTTATTCACTGGGTAGATCTTAGGTACTTATACAAAATTAAAAAACCTAAATAGTACCTTTTGGCTAATCTTTTTGGGTGGGATCCTGATTCCTGACAAGAGAACCAAAGACTCAATCTAAGAAATGATGCACAACAAGTTCTGGTTTGGAGCTCACATGTAGGATGTGAAAGATAAAATAGGTGATGCTCCATGAACGAACATCCTCCTCACGTTAGCAGCTTGTTCTTTTTCTCAAGTGTTACATTTATTCATAAGAAAGAAAGCTTTTGAGCTTGTCAAACGATGGAGAGAGAAGATTGGAAATTCTTTTGTCACGCCCCGAACCCAGCACCCGGGTCCGGTACGCGACCGGCCGCATGAGCCCTAGAGCAGTGCCCTAAAGTTCATGCAAGGCCTATGATTAACAAGAATTCCAATAAATCCACAACTAATTTAGAAATTCAAATAGACAAATCCGACATGTCCAAATAAACAAATTAGTTCAATTACGAGCTCTTCAAATGTTCATCGACATCAAAGAAGGATAAACAACTAACTAACTAATGACTCTGGTGCTCGCACTCTGCGCCCATCCCATCCAAAACTATGCAACCTGCAACTCTGGTAAAGAAAAAGAAGAAAAGGGGGTGAGCTTTACAGCCCAGTAAGAATCCCTACACATCCATACCAACACAATAATAATATGAATTTGAAAGCCACGACAAATCGATGCACATTTCATGAAATCATAAACCGGCTATCAAAAGACTCAAATAATCAATATAAGTATGTACGTCAAATATCAATGAAAGTCCAACCACGCAAGAATGATATAGCATACGATAGCTCATAAATCTTCATTAATGTTTTCAATGCTTTTTCTTTCCATTCTATATTAACTTGATCCGGATCAATTATCTTTCCGACTTTGGGCTACATCCCGGTCACGTTTCCGGCCCGTGACGGGGCAATCGATAGTATCACATTTCCAGCCTGTGACGGGGCAATCGATAGTATCACATTTCTAGCCTGTGACGGGGCAATCGATAGTATCACATTTCCAGCCTGTGACGGGGCAATCGATAGTATCACATTTCCAGCCTGTGACGGGGCAATCGATGGTATCACATTTCCAGCCTGTGACGGGGCAATCGATAATATCACATTTACAGCCTGTGATGGGGCAATCAATAATAACGAGATAAGCCCAAAGTCCCTGTTCATTTAATCAATTCACAAACACACATCCATTCCCTTTTCCACTTTATTTCCGGCCTAGACTAACCATGGTCACGTTTCCGGCCCGTGACAGGGCAATCGCTATAACATGGTTAGTCCATACCACCACATCCATAAATTCAATTATGCAGGTATAAGTTATACACATACAAGCATCCATCACACTACCAACCACAAGCCAACACGATCAAAATATAATTAAATATAAAACTATTTTGCTTTGTCTGGATCATAGCATATCAAACATATATAGTGCAAAAATATGTATATCATGTAGGATTGGCGTACAAGGATTCTTACAGAAATTGTAGACTGACTCAAACACAGTCCGAATCACAACCTACGCGCTGGGGTGCTGAGTCCCCTGATCAAAACCTCCTGGCTCTGCCGACTCTTCCTCTACAACATCAATTACAAATCACAAACTAAATCATTTAATATTTAAATATTCCAAACCATAATTGATATTTACTATGGGGTCCATAACCAGATCTCCAAACATCTCAATCTCTCCAAGTCTAGGGCAGTCGGGGTGGCCCGACTCCCACCCTTGTACCACCGGCCCATGTCGTCGCCAGCCGTGGCCGCTGCCACGCCGGCGACGATGGCCGGTCCCGATGAAAAGACCAAAAGAAGGGTGGATGATAGAGAAGGGTTCTTCCTCCACCTCTTTGGTCCAAGGGCAACAGCCCGGGTGGCTGTGCCCTCACCTCCCCACCCTCGGCCACCGTTGGCCGAACCATCGCCGGCCGCCCCTGCTGCAGTCGCCGGCGATGGTAACCGGCTAAGAGAAAGAGAGAGGAAGAAGTCTCTTCCTCTTCTTCTTTTTCTTCTTCTCTTATTATTATTATTATATTATTATTTTCCCTCCTTTTTCTTCTTCTTCTTCTCCTTCTTCTTCTTTCCAACCGACACAGACCCCTCCCCCTTCCTCCATTTCTTCCACGGAAAGGCCACCGTGATGGTGGCTCGGCCCCCAACCGACGACACCCAGTCGCCGTCGCCGCCGCCGGTGGCCAACCGACGAGGGGAAGAGGAGGAGAGGATGGGATCACGAGGAAGAAGACCCCGGATCCATCTCTCCCCTTCTCCAATAAACCCTAGAAATCCCAAAATAATTCTCTCACAGTCCCGACCGACCACAATGCCATGGTTCTCGGCCAATCCCGGCGGCCGGCGGCCGGCGGCAAGATCCGAAAAGAGAAGCCGAAACAGGGTACCCCTGTTTCGGATCCTTCTCCGACGATCTCACCGGCCAAATCCCCATCAACACCACCCGAAAAGCTAGCAAATGAAACGCAAGGGAAGGATTCACGCTTACCTCAGTCCGATGGGTGTTCCGGCGACTTTTCCGACGAGGAATCGGAGGAGAAACCGCGAGTAAACCGGATCAACGCGCACGGCTCCAAGATCTCTTCTTGTGGGGATCTTCACCGAAGGAAAGAGGTTGCCCTGCGGCCGGCCGGATCCTCTCTCCGGCGCTCGTCTCATCCGGCGATCAACCCCCCTAACGCTGGCGCCGCCCTCTCTCCCGCACCCCTCTCTACCACGATCGTGCCTAGGGCACGATCTTAAAAGGGAGATGGGCCCGGTCTTTTCGGGCCGGCCCGTCTCTCTTTCTTTTTTTTTTTTCTTTTTTTTTTTCATGGGTATTACATCTTTTGCGGAAAAATAAGTTGCTTTGTGCCGAATTGCCCAACAAAGGCTGGTAATGGCACGGAAAGCTTATAGTGAAATAAAGAGATAATTATTATAAACTTTTATAATTGTGGTTGGATTGAATCATATAAGTGGTTGATTTAAATATAGCAATTTTTAGTGGACAATTGTACAAACACAAGATTTTTGAGTTAAAACTTGTCTCTTTTTTTTTTCCCCTCGAAACATAGATGTGTATTAACAATTCTTCTTATCCTTTCTGTAGGCTAAAAGGATGCCGAACGATTAAAATCATCTCATAAGCATAAAGCATGTCAACCTGTGTGAAGGAACAATCTAAGCTAGCCTACCATAGACATAATATATGTGGGATATGCAACATTACAACATCAACTATGCAATTTGATTTTTGCTAGTTTTATAACATAAATAAAACCCATCATTCTATTAATAAGTTTTGTGGAAAACGAAGAAAAAATAGAGAGCCTTTCTCATTAAACTCAATTTTTAGGTGTCTGATCTATTAATTTATTCAAAGCTTCTTTTTTTTTTTTTTTTTGCTACAACGGATGACTCATATACTTTTAGTATAAATACATCCAAAAAAATTAAAAGATGACAAATTTTCAAGTGCTCTAGGCAACTTTCTCTCACCAACCCAAAGGGCTCTCCCAAAGCAGGTTTTGCAAGGAACAAGTAAACATGCACTTAGTGTCTAAAACCTTCAATACTAAAATATCATGGGAACATTAAATCATGTCTAATTACTCTCATTAATAAAATTCGGTGCTAACTTATAACTTGCAACACATCACTATGTAGTCAAATCAAATTGTATTTAGGAAGTATTTGCTATAAAAGACATGTACGTGTTTTACAGAAGCGACAAAAATGCAGGCAAGGTATTAATATTGCTTAAAATATTTCAAATGCATATGTATCTATAATTTTGATGACATTCACTATCTTGGGAGCACTACTGAAGCCTAGTAAAAACCAGCACATTTGCATCTTGGGGAAATTTTTTATGTAACTGTAGTTTCTTACTTCATTTAATTAGTACATGGATATTTTATTCATCAAAAAACATGTAGTTAAGACAGCAAGAAAAAAATTCTTACATTCATCGTGATCTCTCAGTCTTTGTTTCGAATTGCTTTTTCTTTTCTTAAATTTGGTATATTATTTCCATTATTTTCAAAAGCTCGAGGTTTTCTTTGATATAATATATGCATCATAACCAAGAATAAACTAATTGATTAAGGCGAAAGAGATCTCACATTGAAAAAGAGATCTCACATTGAAAAGATAGTAAATGGCTATTGTTTTCTTAGCCTTTGTTCGACCTACCACAGTCTTATTTCTCTCACTAGCTTCCTGTCTAAAGAAATTCATGCTTCTCCAGTGAAACCCGTTCGCACAAGTTCACCTTTTTTAATCCACCAATGCCTATTCTGACTCCTTCCTCTTGAAACTTGAAAGCTTTCTTTTATTGCCTTCTCTCTCTCCCTTTAACAGCTTAACTATATATTAGAGTTTGCTACTCTTAGCCTACACTCCCATTTGTTGACAACATCCTTGAAATAAAAAGGAAAATAAAAGAAAAAGAAGGTGTTTCAGTTACCATCCCCTCAAGAAGTTGAAGCACTTGGAGTACACGGAGAAATGAATATGTAATCAGAAGTTCTTTCTTTGTTGGTCATATTATGTGGTTTTTTATGTGAATATAAAGGCTTTCTTAGTACAAGTACAACAGAGAACTCCATTCTAGCATACAAGGAAAGATGGAGAGAAAAAAATTAATTACCTATTGCTTGCATGTATTGAATCTTATGCAGTCTCTGTAACTTTTTTAAGAGAAGGAACATTCTGTATACATATTTTCCTCAAAAAATTTTCTCTACATATGAGAAAGAATATCAACTTTGATATTACATATATAACTACATATGTATATACATATCCAAATATATGATACATGCACGTAAAACAAAATAATAATAATAATAATGAACCAAGATTCTGACATATATGACAAGTTTGTAATATGAGTTTGAGTTTGTCGAGAAGAAGGTTAGAAATGGAGATTGCAGGAATGATGTAGAGTGATAGGATTAGAAAAACAAAATAGCAAAAGTTGGAAGCTCAACAAAGATTTTTATAGGTCATGACTTTTTATGCTTTTGTGGAAAAGGTTGGATGATGTATTTTTTTAAGAAAAAGGAGAAAAAAAGGGAAAAGGAGCCTAATCACTTCCATTAAGGGTATAAAGAAGTACAAAGACAAATCAACAAAGAAAGTATGCTAAACACCGAACCCAAAATAGCATCCATATACCAAACATATCGAAAGGAGGGTTAAGTTTCAAGGAAGCATTTCCAGAGCATTGAGAAGGCCGGTCATTAAGCAAGAGAGGATACTTTTCAAGACCTCAGGGATGCTGTCTGATAGATTATTTAACAGTCTTCTGTTTCCCTGAATCCAAAGAGCCGAACTGATAGTAGCAGTTAAGAGTGATCCAAGCAAGAAGCCAACCTTATCTCAGTGTGGTCAATCAAGCCATATTTGTTCAATTGACTCAATAAGTTCCAATATTCCTAGAAAAAATAGCAGATAGCAAATAAGTGATCCATGGATTCCTCTTCGAGTGAACAAAGACGACGAGTAGTAAGTAGGCCAATTTCTTCTCCTTAAATTCTCAGTCCTCAGATGTAAGGATTTGTCTTTACACAATAAAACCAGAAACACGTTGGCTTTATCAGGTCAAGAACATTTCCAAATTATAGTTGGCTGTCAGAGAGACAAATCCTCCATGCATCAAAAATTTACAACAAATATTAACTGAAAATAATCGCGTTCATACTTCATTCCAAACCAAGAGAGTCCTTCTGATCTGTGGTCTAGATGTTAGAGAATAGTGTAGACAGTTTGGCTAGTTCTTCCAAAACATGATAGATGTTATGGTCTCTCGAATCCATTCTCGAACTGTCCGGAAATTATTCTGATGCTTCCGCTTATATGGATGCACATATTGTGAAATAGGCAAATAGCTGAGCTTTCTTATACAAAATCGCTAATGAACAAGTTAGTCTAAGCAAGGATGAATTGCTGAAAAAGAGACAAAGGATAGAAAAGAGAAAAGGAGAAAAGGAAAAGGGAAGAAAAAGAGAGAAACATGGCAATCTGCTCTTATTTCACTCAGATAATAACTCATGAACCAAGGCATATAGATTCAGTAATTTGTCATTACTCTTGATCATAACGGTGGGTACCATTCTTTACAGTAGGATGAAAGATCACAATAAACATCAAAGGGAAAACCCCAAACCACTGTCCAACTTTTGTTGAGAATTTTGTGCTAGCTTGAGCTCTTGGCTGGCATAGGAGTGTTGCTACCCAAGTTTTTGATTTTTTTTTTTGATGTGCATCACTTATCTTTTTTACCATAACAGAATACGGATAATAGATGGAGCATGAATGTTGGAGATAACAAAACGACCTTAGGATATAGTAGATGCAACCATTAGCACTCCCCTTGCCACCCTGCCTGTCCCCTTCCAAAAAGAAATTGTGGATAGTTTCTTGGAAATGTCTTGTGCTCCTCGGTGCATCAATCCCTGCAAAAACAATCAAAGATTTCAATAAATTAAGCATAAAATTAAGCTGGGTTTTCAGACTCCAATGTATTTATTTATTCAATCATGCATATAGTAGGAAAGCATTATACAAATGCCCTTAGGTTTCCAAGGAAGCAACTCCGAAGATTCAAAATTGGTTTGAAACTATGAAAGAACCTCAAACACAACGAGAAAACCCTAACCCTAAAGGATGACATGCTTCATGTGCTTTTAAGGCTTTAAGCAGCAATCACAGGCTTTTAAGGCTTTTAAGAAAGCAAAGTCAATGATAAAGTTAGAAAGCTCCAAATCAGACCTCTAACCCTTTAGGAAACTTATCACTAAAATATTACATAGAATTTAAGAGGTTAGAGATCACCCTACCTAGTTCATGCCTTAATTCCTACCCTTGAACATTTGATGGAGCCCCTAGCGATGTCGATCTCAATTAAATTGTCTTCCTCATTAATCTCTGATAATAGCTCCATTAGCCCATGTTGCCTGCACACTGTTTCTGGTAAGAAGTCCAGTAGGAAACCTCCTCTCAGCTCTGGCTTTAACTGTGAATTTGACTCCTCTGTAACTACATAATTCCCGTGGGGAATCTCAATCTCAATGAGGTTGTCATCATCCGATATCGAACCTTCAGAGAATTCCTTCAATTGATGCGAATTCTTTGGCAAAGGCTCATCATCGCAGAGTGAAAATTTGAAGCATTCTGATGGACTTGGATTTTCCAACACATCTTTGTCCCTGCAAACTGAACCATTTAACAATGCATGACCATCAGTCTCACCTCCACTTATGTCTTCATATTCCAATGATGGGCCTGTTGACTTGGTGACCAATTCGTCTTGTGGAAACTTGCCTGCTTCTTCTTGGGTTGCCTTATTTTCCTCAAGAATCTCATGTTGGGGCAGAATCTGCAGACCAGCCTCTAGTTCTGGTGGCCTCTCCATAGTGTTGGGCTTGCAAAATTGGTCTCAACTTAGCAAGGAAAAACGGGAAAGAGGCGGAGAAAGCCAAGATGAACAAAGTGAGAAATGCTGAAGAGAAGGGATTACTGTGATAGCTAGAAAAGATGAGGAGGAGAGAGAGTGCCATGAACACTTTAGGATGATTGTGGAAAAAAGGACCCATGTGGTGATCACTTGTTTCTACCATGAGAAGTAGAGAATGGTAGAAATTTTATTAAACCAGGTAGAGGAAAGTCGCAAAGAACTCTTAACAGGTGTTGCTACATACAAGAGGACAAGAAGAAACCATCTGGAGTCACAACTCTCAGCTAGCTGCTCCTTTGTTCCTCCTTTTCTTCTTCTTCCTTCTCTTATTCAACACATGTGGGATGCAGCAGCGGACGTAACCAGAACACCTGCAGGAAAGGAAAGACCAAAAAGAATAGAATTCTTAGGTGGTGAGTCTCTTATAAGTGAATGTTGTGAGTTGTACTTGAGTAAGATCCAGAGAAGGATATTTATAGGCATTTGAACTGGAAGGTGGAGGAGGAAGGCAAAGAGGAGGATTAGTATCAGTTAAAGTAGCTCAGAGATCATAAAAAGAATATAAACTGAGAAACTACTTGCAGAGAAGAAGACAGACCAACAGGAAAATCTGTAAATAGGTGGGCTCTATTTCTCTTTGGAAGTGCATTGAAATTGTTGGGCTTGTTTACTTTCTTCACCTTCCCCATTGCTCCGCAAAAAATGGTTTCTTTTTTTTCTTTTCCTTTTGACATTTTACTCTTCTCCACACCTGAGACACTAACAACATCTGGTCCTTTTTTAATGCCTCCGATTCTCTTGGGAGAATCAAAGGTGTGGGTATAGATTTCTGAACTCCAATGGCTTAGAAGTTAGGGAGGCCATGTGCAGGGATAGCAGGTTACCACATGGCACTTTCCCTCCAAGACTCCATTAGAGAAGTCAAAAGAAATGGCATACAAAAAGGAACTAATTTTTTATAATTTTTTTCAAAACTCTCTGCAACAATTGTTAATTGTTTTTAGGCAGCCCATCACTGAAAAACACCATTTTCCACATCATATATCATGAATGTGTACTTAAAATTCTCTATTTCTTTCATTTTTTTTTTCCAAGTCAAAACAAGGTGAGGATCATCAGCCTAGCACAACAATTACCTGAAAAGAAATCTCCAAGCATCCACCTGCTTCTGTCTGCTTGCTTAAAGATCCACCTAAGAGAATCCTTTTCTATTGATAATTCTCTGCTACTCACACAGAACCCATGTAAAAAACTGAAGTTTTTAACCATCCCTCTGTAAGTAAACGCAGATGCCAGGCATGACAGTTTACCTGTTTCTGCTGCAACAACATCTCTCAGCCTGCAGCAGCTCTATTTCGGATTTCAATAAGAACCCCTCAACCCTGCACTAGATTCCGAGATTTTTTATTATAATGTCAGAAGTAGGAGCACAGAGTGATGATAAAGAGAGTAAAGGAAGATTAGCTATAATACCGCCCATCTCATGTCAACTGTTTTAGTTTGAAAAAGTTTTTTTTTTTTTTTTTTTGTTGCGAAGTTTGAAAAACTTATAATATAGCCCATCTCGTATGAACTGTTCTAGTTTGAAATTAAAATAGCTATCCATTATCACTTACCTAATAAGTTTATCATATCTCAGGTCTGACTAAGAGTTCATGGAACTGATCAGAGAACTCAGTCGTGATGTGTCCAAACCGAGTAATAGGTCAGTTAAATGGCCGACTTGTTTCGGAGATGTAAAGTGATATAAGATCATGAGGAGTCACTTGATGGAGGGAGATCGGCAACCTTTCTGTCTATTCCTTGGCTTGCTTTGGCGATATGATTTTAATTATCTTGTTTCAAGGGCTTTGTCTCTTGTTTGTGCTTATAATGATGGGCATAGATATGGCTTTATATCCTCTCATGATATCTATGTCCTTTTGCTATTGGATTCAGAACCTACAGAATTTAATGGTGGAGGTCCAGCCCTATCATGTTGTTCGTGTTTATATATGACGCACTGTCGATTGTGCATCTAATATATCAAACATCATGGGCCCTAAGAGAATGTTCCTATGAACTTTTTCAAAAGAAACTTCTCCATTCATTTCTTTTTTTGAAGTGTGAGTGGAGGAAATGAGACTACCACTCCTTTTATTTCACAGGAAAATAAGATAAAAGGGAAAAAGTTTTGCCTTTATCTTTTTGATGATGTAAAAGAAGGCAAAAGGAGAGGAACAGATGCAAGAAAAAGAAACTAAATGGTTTCAAACCAAGTGTCTGATAATCAAGATAGAGAATATTGATACTCGTAAGAAGAAGCAGTGGAGAAAAGAATCTTATCTAGACCAACAAGCAGGAGCATTCACTACCTAAAAGTTCTAAGCAATTTCACAAAGATTTTCAAGAAAAAGCACAAGAATCCAGAATGGCCACAAACTTCAAATTTCACATAAGCTTAAGAGAGTTTTTGAAACAAAAACAACCAATTTCATACCACGTCTAGTACCTCCTCTAAAGCATAATACAATTTGCTAGAAGGCATAAGAGGACGAATACGAGTTATAGCTGAAAAAAATAAAGTTGCAATCATTCAGTCATTGAAGAGGCTGATTGCAGCTGAGGCACACATCGAAGGCGGGGCTGATCTATTCTACAGTTTTTTTTCCTTTCCAGGACTGTATGATAGTTGAATAGCAAGCATGACATAATGTGCTCCAATCATATTTGACTTCCAAGAGAATATCTCAGAGAAGAAGTAACTGGCTGAAAACTTCATTATATGTAACCAAGGTAGAACCAGATTAACAAGGAAGAATAGGATCTTCTGCTCGAGCAATCTAAAATGAGAGCATCCCTAAAAAAGAAATATTAAATACATTGTCAGTTTCAATCATAAATCTCTTCAATTTTTTTTCCTTTTTTTTTTTCTTTTTTTTTGTATAGTGGAAAGTCACCTTCTAGATTTTAACTGGAAACTTTTCTCAGCTCAAGTGATGAGAAGAGGGGCTTGAATCTAATATTTTTTTTAACTTTTTTTTTAACATGTGAAGGGCATGATAAAAACGACTGCAATTTATGCTGCAAACAATCAAATAGAGGCTCAGATAATACCCATTTTCATTAGTTTCTTGCATAGTGTTATTTACCAACCTTGAAGTTTTATATTCTAATGAATTTCCAGTCTGACCTTACTTGTGCCACAGTTGATTGATAAGGGCATAGATAGAGTTGTCAATAGATTAGGAAGCTTGAGCTTAGCTAGAATAATAAGGCTTGTTTCAGATTTATTTGAACCATACTTGAACTCACTTCACTAGCTTGAAATTAATTTCATGCAAAGTCAGAAATTAATAGGATTGATCAGGCTCAACTCTGTAAGGCTAAAAATGTTATATCATATGCATACATATACACATATATTTATATGTAGATATATAATACATTCATATCAATACATATGTAATATTTGCGATCATATAAATTAAAGCTGATTCAATACTTGGTTAAACTCTCATGGAGCAAGAGAGCATCTCATAGTATATTTAATAATTTTCTATATTTATGTTTTCTGATTAACTATTATTATTTTCTAAATCTAAATATTTGAATCAGTTGAATATCAACATTGAATCAAGCTCAAGCTTGATTTGAAGGAATGGATCAGATTAGGATTTTTGGCTCTATAAATACCAAGAGCTCCCCAATATATCCAGGATGTAGAACTAAAGACATTTCTGTGTGGATCCTCACAGCAACATGTAGAGGTTTCTTTGATGTAAAATATAATTATTCTAGCGGCAGTTATTGGAGCCTATATAAATTGTGAGGACTCGTGCGGGCGTGTGTTAGTCTTACATCAGTTATTCGCCGAAAAGATTTTGGGTACTTATACATAACTAAAAAATCCAAATAATATCTTCCGACTCGCTATTTTGGGTGAAATCTTAGGTTGTGACAAATAATATTAGAGCGGACCTGGCCCAAGACCCATGTAGATTAGGAAACACTACAACACGGGCTCGTTGAGACTGATCATAGGCCGATCGTGGTACTTATGATTAGATTTGAACGGATTTGGACTCTTAGTCTGACGAGGACATCAGAGTTTAAAGGAGAGAGTATGTAAGGATCTGTGAAGGCGCGTATTTAGTCCTACATTAGTTCTTCGTCGAAGAGATCTTGGGTACCTATACAGGACTAAGGAACCTAAAAAATATCTTCCGGGTAGTCTTTTTGGATGAGGTTCTGAGTTGTTCCATAAATATATAAGAAAAACTTTGGCAATTAACCCCAAAGCAAATCTAGATTACAAATATTACTTTGTAGATCATTCAAAATCAAGACAGAGCCGACTGATGGGTAAGTACGATGGTGTCCTAACAAAGACTCTTGACAGAATCAATGGAATGTAGGAATTGGCTACTCCATCAATAAGTGACTTCTGAGGAACGTTGGAGACAGACTTCGAAAACTGGAGAGGGTCTTTCTTATATTTTAAGATTGCTAACACTTAGACATGTTTCAAATCTAAACACATGGATGTTTTGTGATATAAGAGGTGAGTGATAGGGAAGTTAGGCAACCAACCAATGGTTGTTACCACCATCTTTTCACCTCCCCCTTCCTTCTATGGGAGATTAAGAATTGCCCAAACAAAAACACCCATTAACTCATAGAAAACTGCAGTGATGCCCAATTCTCAAAGGTGTTTGAGCTCCTGGCCTCTTTCACATGTAATAACTAACTAGGGCAACCTTTTCCACGTACTTCAAAATCTATGTGAAAGTGCGTTGGTAATTTCCTACCTCTTTTCTTTTAATTTTTTTTCTTTTTAAGAACTATCCTACATTTTTTCGGTCTTATTATTTGTTTTTCCTTTTCTTCGAATAGGCTAGGCATGTAGGAAATCTGCAGTCGTCGCGTTTAAGACTCTAATACTCCTTTTCTAATCTCCTTTCAATATGCATTGGTTATAAGGGTTTGATCAAACAACTATAGAATATGTAATTTTAAAAGTGCTACCGCTATTTAACGAAAGATAAATGTGTTATTAATTTCTTCCAAGGCAAGTATATATCATGCTTAATTATCTAGACTTTTAGTCTACTTGCATCGCAATATAAGATAAAGAAGATTATTGCTATCTAGTGTAATTCTTCCTTCGGATCATTAGAAAGAGGATTACGTTAAGCAATCGAGGAGGATGAAAAACGGTTCCTATTTAGCGTAGCTTGAAGCATTAATTGCATCGGAGATTCTTACTAATATGGTGTGAGTGCAAGATTTGCATGCATGATATATTAGCTGATTATCGCTAATTATCTGATTTTTTTTTTACAACTAGTGGAAATTTTCCTACAATTAAGGGCCGACTTAGAAAGCTAGAGAAGCATGCATGGAAAGTCGATGTGTGATGATCGTGACACTTGTCGGCATGTTGCTAAGCTGGCCATGTAAAGGAGAGTCGTATGAACCCTAAATGAGCAAGCATGCTCGGCTAACGTTGTACAAAATGGGTTTAAATATGAGGAAGATCTCGGATCCATGGTTTTTGTGCTTCGGGAAGTTCAGCCTTGAGAGGATAAAAAGGGGCGGTGGCTGCCTATTTTGGGAATGTTGCACCCAATATTTTGGTTTGTGCACATTACAATTCACTGGTCCATGGTGGTGGAGGGGACCATATCTAGTCTATTTATAGCTTGCAATGGATGATGGACTCCTAACCACATGAAGGGGCACTCAACTCTTCCTCCTCGCCATGAGCACCTACCAAATAGGTGTGCAAGATCTCCATACCATTGTAGCATGTAGTCATGCCATATCATCTAAATTCAAGAATGGCGAAAAGAAAAGGTGAACAATGTACCTTTTGACACAAATTAGATACTTTGCTATGACCTAGGTATTATCCCAATGATCTGTATTCGAGTCTCTCCTTGGTATAATTATATATGTTAAGGGTCCTCTTTCAGTGCATGAGGCTCCTGCCACTGAGAAGTCCACTTACGGAGAGGCAATTTTCATATTCTAAAACCTATAACACCTAGGTCGTAATAAAGTATCCTTACCATTATGTCAAACTTTGCTCTTTGGGTGGAGTCCCCTCTCATTCAAACAGTGAGAGAAAAAAAAAAAGAATGCTAGTTCCTCCATTGCTATTTCACGATGCCTATTGCAAACTGCAGTACTCTGAGCTCTACTTTCTATAATTATAGTCGTTCTAGTGTTTCCTTTTCGAATTTCGACGGCTTGCTGCAAAACAAGGATATAGATTTGTTTAGCATTTTATTATTAGATATCATATACTGGGGAGTGTCTTGGAATTGGCACATCCTAAATCTGATTAATCTTTGACTCAAGTCAAAAGTTGAATATACTTACTCCATTTTTCAGTTGAATTCAATCAATTTGTTATATATTTTATTGATCTTTTAAAATTTTCAGATAAAATTAGATTGCAAGTAATCCAAGGGAAAAATAAAATTTAAAAATAAATCAAATATTTTATGTATATTATAAAGATATCATGCAAGAAAATAATGATTCAACAACTTGTAGACATTACCGATGGCCATATATTTTGCATGAGATTTGATTGACAAGCATATATAATTATATCCTGCAGCCAACAAACTAATGAGCATATATACTTAGTAAACTAAGTACACTAGTTTCTCGTTTTTTAAGAAGGGCTGTGAAATATGCAATTTATTAATTTTATGCGAGTCTGTGCTAGTTTTGGACTGGATGTATAAGATGCCTGGTGTTAGATATTGGACCCATATTTTGAAAATGGTCATTTTTTTTCTTTTTCCAAGTTTAATTCAAAATTTCATTGCTAATTGGAACACGATTATTTTTGAGTCAGTTATTGATCCTGAATAGGTCATGCCAATCTACTTGCATCTAGGACTACAAATGGGCCTGATAGGACCGAGGCATGCTTGACCCTGGCCCAAGCTAATTTCATGTACGGTCTTTATATTGGATCCAAACCCCATCTAATAGATGATCGAGTCGAGTTGGGTTAGATACATAGAAAATATTTTAGACCTAGGAGTCGTTCAAATCTAGTTGGGGTTATGTATATCCCGAACCTAACCTAAAATATTTGGATATGGATCGAGTTCACATCGGGTATGTTTCGGGTCCAAGCCTAGATTTGTTTACTAACAAAATTTTAGTCTTACTTCTGAATCAAACTGAATTTTGACTACCATAAAATTGTTTGCCAACATGGTCATAGCTTCGCAAATTAATGTTTATCTAGAATTACGATATGCTTCAAGAGGTTAACAACCTAAAAAATTGGCCTTTCTTAATATAGCTTGATTATTTAAGCACCTGTTTCTTAACCGAGGAATAAAAGAAATGACTTGGGATACTTTTTGCTGTGGGTTAGGTTTGTTTAAAATTTATGAGATCTAAACTTGATCTGAAATATGGAACGGATCTAATATTCGAACTCGATCAGACTCCATTAGTCTTCAAGGATAGGTTAGGTCGGATCTAACTAAAGTGGAGTGGGTCAGGTCATGAATCAACTTGACTCATTTGCAGCTTTACTTGCATCCGTGTCAATTTATGTGACCTTGTTAAGCAAGGGCATTATCATCTTTCTATTAATTAGTTGGAGTGGTTGCAAAATTGGATCTCGTTGGTCTCCAAAGCGAAGTTTTTATGCCTACTCTTATGTACCCGACTCACAAAGGAAGGCCCATTAGCATGCCAACATCACAAGACAACCCAGGGCTATTCCTGTAGTTGTAGAAACAAGTCAGGGCATTTGGGAAGCCCATATCCATTTCTATATATACCAGTATACCACTCGGCATGGGGTCTCGCTTCGAGCCATCCAACCAAGAAACCAAAGAGCCAAAGAAAAGAAGCAAAAAGATGGTGCACGACTTCCGAGGCGCCTCCATCTTGGTGGTGGCCGCGTTGCTCTTCCTTCCCCTCTTCCTGGGCTCCGCAGAGATGCCCATGCAGCTCTCACGTGCGGAGCTCGTGCACCAGGCCGGCTACGGGGAGGAGAGGCTCTCATCCGTGCTGATCACCGGCACCATTCTCTGCGACGCCTGCTTGCAACCCGGGTCCCACCTCCTCTCTTCCCATGTCCGAGGTCAGCCCATGGATCAACTTTGTCATGAATTTACTCACATTAATCGATAAGTTCATGATCATGTTTATCATCAACATTAATTTTGAATAACAATGTCAGATCAATATACAAGGAGATAACTATCTCCTTGTTCTGTCTTCTTTTCTTTTCATTTCTTCTTCTTTCTTCCTATTTTTTTCATAAGACAGAAAGGTAATGCAACTTTCACTCCTTTGAATAATAAAATCGGGTGGCATGGCCTCTCTTTTTCTCAAAGAAGAAGAAGAAGAAGAAGGACAATGCAAAGGTTGTGTAGCAATTGATCAATTTATATTGGATTATCATTTGTTGCCTTCATATCTCTTTTTTAAGTTCTCTACTATTTACAGTGGACCGTATATAAGTTGACTCAACAATAATCAAATAGTGCTTGGCATGTGCCGCGCATTGAGAAGAAGATGAATGAATTGGAACTCTTCTTTTTTTCTCCTTGTTAAAGAAAAAGAGCAAAACTTGGAAATAGGAGGCACGAGTTTGTTTACAGAGCTCTAGAAGGTATGCATGGGAGCGGGTGGTGTTTCTCACATGAATGAGGGATGGACATGATGGGGTTAGTTGTAACATAAAGAGACCGGAGCTCTACACATATGCGATACGTAGAGTCAAAATGGTGTCTAAGAGGAACAAAAAAAATGGAGCCTCCTTATATGGGTCACTACCAGGTTTCACAACTCTACTACACAATCTTAGAAGAGAGATGCCAACCTACTAACCTAGCAACTGTCGACAAAAACAATAAAAAAAAAAATCTCATAAATCTGAAGTTGACGACCTACCAAAAAAGTGGAGCTACTTCAAGACCTAGGCTTTCGCATTATGATAGTAAAGATTATGTGGGGACTAGATAGAGCTTATATATATCATGAATCAGTCGTGTACTTTTAAGTTGTTAAAATTAATTTGTTTAATCTATTTATGTAAATTACATTTTCCAGCCCTTGATAGTATTCTCTGACTTTGTCATCGTTATCAATTAGGTATGCTTGTTGGGTAGATGGCCTTTATCAATTGTAACCGAGTAGAATTGAAGGAACACAAGGGTGACATCAATGTAGGAATAAGCTATGACATGCCAACTTATACTCTTCCTCAATAAGCCGGGAGAGGTGCCGGCTTAAAGCAAGAGGGGGAAGTTAAAGCTTGGATGGAAGTTAGAGATGTTTTCAGTTTAGGTGGTGGGTTTTTATCAGAATATTAGATGAGAGCTGAATTCTTTTAACGGAAGATGTTTTATAATAGTAGTTTCCACAACCATAGAGAGGAGCTAATACAGAGGCTTATGAAACCAAAGGAGATGTGAAAGGTGTGGTACACTGCTTGTGTTTTCCTATTAAGTGAAGATAATGAGTTCATATTTTTTACGTAATGGAAAAACATGAGATATAGGTAAGGAAGTTGCAACAAATTCCTGTTCCTCAGGTGAACTATATATATACGGCACATAGGCTACCTTAAGACATTGATATGGTGGAATATATAGAGATATCTAAGTTCTTGACCACCATCGAAATCCTAAGTGACATGTTGCTTAAAAGATAAGTGTCGGTGGTTGCTTCTTGCATGGGTTTGTGATGTTGTGAGTTGTTCTAATTGGGTGGCCTAATTTTGACCATGGTTATAAGTCCCACAAATTCCTAACAAATGGCCAGAAATTGGTTTGATATTAGTTTATATAAAACCTACGGGATCAAAAGTTTAGGTTATTAGGAAGATGGTAGGTAAGGAGTTTGGATAGTTCAGGAGGAGGCTAAGAGAAGAAAAACAGTTTTGTTTGGAATGTCTTAAACTGGGTTGGAGATGATCACTTTCTTCAGCTTGCTCTGTAAACACGAGCGAAGCTGGTTTGAGTCTCTCATCTCATGTACCGATTTTAGCGCTCCCAAAATATTCAAAGGATTGTGTAAACAAGTCATAGGATATGCAAGTACTATATATTATGGTCGACCAGAGGGCCGTAGTGAGTATTTACGGCTGTGGATGGAGCTGATTACTTGTATTACTGGTCTCATGCTCTGTTTGGTTCCAATAAGCTTTGTTGATGATGAAAAAATCGATGTAAAGTTGATTGTGGCTGAGGCCTTATCTGATGAAGAGGTAAATGCTTGATGGAACAACAACTTTTCATACAAAATAAAATAAAATAAAATAAAATAAAATAAAACAAATTTTAAGATATAAATGGCATGGTTCAGATAAAAGCAAGGATTTCATTATGGTGCATCTATATAGACAGACATATACATACATACATACATACATACATACCTACAATAAATGTGGAATAAGATCTACCAAACTTTTCTTTTAATAATTTGGGCAAAATGTAGTTTTCCACCAAATTCATTGAGCAAAACAAATGTCACATTTTCAGCGGTGGGGGTTCCTCAGTCTAAAAAGTCCACCACCATGAAAATTGAACCAGATACAAGGTCCTCAAACAGAATATATATAAAAAATGGGCCCCAAAGTTCCCCGAAAGACACCAAGTCACCAACTTAAGGTTCTCCTTCCACGAAATAGGCAACATTATCCTAAGTTGTTATATGTCTCATAATCTCTACAAGAGATGCCTATATTAAGAGTAACAATTTATGATCCGACTCATCAATTCGTCCATAAATGATCTACTTTAAGCATATTTAGATTTGGCTTAAATCGGTTTGGATCATAAATACATCAACCTATATATCTAAATCTTTTTTTAAATAGGTCAGGTTCAGGTTTAGACTTTTGACCCATTTAACCTATTTTAATAATTTGACCATGACTCATTCTATTTTATATATTTAATAACTGTTTAACCCATTTAAAACTTGTGTAACCCATTTATGTCCTATTTAACTTAACCCACTTAACATGTTTAACTAGTTTAAATATATTTAATCCGTTAAAAATCTACTCAACATGTTTAACCATTTAAAATGATTTGATCTATTTAATAAACAGGTTATGCATATCGGGTCGGATAACTTGTTTAATAAACAAGTGAGGTCCATAATTAAATTTTTGATATGATCCGCATCCAATCTAACCCGACTCGACCTGATTGTCATCTCTAACATTTACAAACTTATAGGCCTCCAGCAATAATATGATTTCGTGATGGATGGCCGAGTTGCTTGATATAATTTGTTTGGTATGAACTAATCAATAAAATAACATGAAGTTGTCTATGGTTTGAAGGTGCAAAGGTAGCCATTGCATGCAAAACTGAAGAAAGGAGGAGGAAGACTAACTGGGCGTATGGAATGGCAGACGAGTATGGAGAATTCATCATCGACGTCCCTTCCCATCTCCATGCAATCCCACTGGAAGAGGACTGCGTTATCAGGGTCCTAAGAATGCCCAAGAACTCATGTTGCAGGCAAATGTCAGAAATGAACCACAAGGGAATAAAATTGTCTTCGGTTGGAAATAGCATCCGTGTCTATACTGCTGGAGTTGTACGGTTGAGCTGCAGAACTAGACCTTCTCAGGAGTGCTTGGAGAACGGGTACAATGACATGGAAAACGCGTGGTGAAGGATGGTGACGGTTTAGTACAAGAACCATTTCATATGAGTTGAGATCTTATGTACTACCTTGTTAGATTTCACCATGGATAGTTACTGTTCAAAAGTATATTGCATGTAATCACAAACATAAAAAAAAAAGGACGAGATCATGTGTGGATTAACTATAGTTGCTTCCGAGTTCTTAATTATTTTCTTCTTATTGCTTGCAAGTGTCTTCTCATAGCTCGTGTTCTGCTATTAGCATAATCTTAGAGATTAGGTAACAACCGCATCGCTCATAATATTTTTTTATTAACATGTTCTGTATCAATCTATATTATTTTTTTTATTAGAGATCACATAACACCTTATAGTTAGTAATACTTTTCATTATTAGTGTGATCCTATATCAGCCTATATTATTTTCTTTGTATGGAGTTTGTATACAAGTATATATAATCCCTGAGATGTACTGAATATGATGGAACAAAGAATTAAAATCATTTCTCTTTCTCTCTTTACTCTTGTTTTTCTCTTCTTCTATAAATATTTTAACAATTATTATTGTAGCAGTCTAAGGTCTTATATAAAAAAAAGATAAGGCTGAAGATATTCTTTGGATTCTTTGATCTTGTGTAAGCATCCAAGTAGTACATAACCAAATTAATACTTGTATGAGAAGTCCTCCCATGATGCTCACGTTATTCCTTTATATATGAAGGTATATGACAGATGGATAGATGGACGGACAAACAGAGAGAGAGAAAGAGAGGGAGAGAGAGAGAGAGAGCTTGTGAAATAGCTTTTAGTTTAGTTTGTTGGCGCCCCTTTTATGAGGCTTGCTCTTGGGAGTGGTTTAAGGCTCAAACTATGTTGCTGGCATATTATCTAGGTTAGGGCTTGGAAGTGGGTTGGGTTGGATTAGTTCTACTCTTGCATCTGAGCTAATTGGCTTCAAGTCTAAAATTTAGATCCACATTTGACTCTTTTGTTGATGTATTTGAATCCAATCAGCTTTCCTTTTGCTGCATATGCTTGTCTATTATTTGCGCATTATTGCTTATTCAATTTCTAAGAATCATATATTTTTGATCTTACATCTGGGATTTAGCACTGACCCATTGGTATTAATTTCAAGCTATTTGGCTCACAAGTCTGGTCTAAGATTAGAGTAACTTGGGCTATAGATTCTACCTTTGAGCTTACCCTAACCTATTTATCTTTTTGATCGAAATGCAGAGTGGGCCATTGTCTCCCCTTGCTTAGAAATTATTAAGTGGACTAGATCCACCATAGACCTAGGATGAAATCATCCTAACACATATTGTTATTACATATAAAAAGAATAAAAAGCAACACATGCTATGATGATTTCCTTCTAGGTCCATGATGGACCTGGTTCATCTAATAATTTTTTATGCCTACTTGTTGTATATCCTTATCCCATCGGCTACATTCTGCAATCTAAAATTAGATAGTGTACAATGTTGCACTTTAGTGATACACCATCTCTAGAATGGCACATTAAGGCCCGGAGAAAGGCCCCATTAGGGGTGCAAACTTGACTCGGGTCCAAATTGGACTTAACTATTATCAAGCTCGAGAAGCTCAAACAATTTTTCAAGTCGAACTCGAGTAGCAAAATACTGGGCTCAAAAGCTCACGAGCTTAATCGAGTAGATATATTTTTAATAATATTATATTTTACTTACAATATATATTATCAAATTAATATTTTAAAATATAATATTATGTTATATTTTGTTTTAACCATATTTATAAATTATGACTAAGGCTCAAATTAGAACTCGAATGTGAGCTCAAGTATGGCTCGGTTGATATTATAGTCGGGTCGAGTTGATCTCTAGTGTTGTTTTTTTTTGTTTGAACAAGCTGAGTTGAGCTTGGATGTTAAGTCTTGATCAATTTCGAATCGACGTGCGAGCTTGCATATTTTAAATTGAGCTCCAAGCTTTAGCTACTTGATTCGATTTAGCTCGATTCCATCCCAAGGCAGCGTCATCGGATTCTCATCCCGCATCCTATCTCTATCATGATGTCGACGCCTAACTACCTTCCCTGCCTTTTTGGATTCCTTGTCTCATTTGAGCTAAAAAAATCTGCCCCGTTCTTTTGCTTCCCCCCACTCCTTTTCGTCCCAACGCAAGGATTCCCCTCCCATGGGGAACGTCACAGGGTCCCACCATAACAACCGATTCGATCCTCATCAAACCTAACATTGCTATAGTAACGCAAATATCTAATACGAAAATTGAAGAACTTATGCACACTGTGTGGCTTTGGATGGGTTTGTTCACCATCCACTAACACAATGTGTGGCGTTTGGTATAAAAAAATAAGTTACTTAACCCTTTCTTTTCTTAGTGAGATTTTTGTTGCATTCCTCCATCAACAAATTGAAACAAAAATGACTGCACGTTTCATCACGCTCATCTTATTGGGTGATATGCAGTCACCATCTGGCGGAACCCTCATATACATGTTCTCCACATTTCCCCACTATGTGGAGACATTTTTTTTTTTTTTTTTTAAGTACATCGGTAGCCCACGCCAAATGAGCATGAGCATTATCCTTAGCATCAAGAGAAAGAAACCAGCATAAAGATAATGGGACAACTGCAATCTTAATCCATAGCACCTCTCCAAAATAATGAGTAGTAAAGAAGGCGACTTAGTCTGCAGCTATGTTCGTCTTCTGAAATATATGAATAATCTGGATCGAGCGGCAACCTGATATCAGCTTTTATATATCCTTGAGTATAGAGTGGCCATCCTCCTGCGTCGGACGTCGCGAATCCACTCGGTTATAATAGTAGAGGCCTTCTCTAGAATAATGCTATCTGCTCCTATAAACCTCCAGGCAGAGGCGACTCCCTCTTATGGGATATAATATTTTAGAAGCTTGCAACATAATAATTTAGACACACTTGGGAATATAAAATGTGGTGATTTAGATAATTATGACTCATTGCTTGCGTTGATGATTTAATCAAATTCTATGAGGCGCATCAAACCGTGGGGCCACCATCGCTGACAGAATGGGCTAAAGGCAAGTTGAAATGACGCGCTACAGGGACGCAAGTGGACCATCGAAGCGGTGGTCCCCGCCTCATCAACCGTCACACTGTTGCTATCACAGAACTGAAGGTACACCTGGAGATAGGATCGACGCAATGCCCTGCTGCCATCTGGTGCAACTACCACCACACGATTGGCCTGGGAGGGTCCACCTTCCGGGTCCCCCACATCAAGCCGTACGTCGTAGGTGGTCCCGGGTTTTTTATTGTGATTGGAAATTGTACCGTCAAGATGTCGCACTCACACAAGAGCTGGGTGTCGCCGTAGAATATCGTGTTTCACATTTTTTTTTTTTATCATAGCACGAAAGGAAACACCCAAAAAGGAACCCCGTAGAGTGATTCATCCACAGATAATTACCATTTATTGGGCCCCACCATTTAATTAGTCTTCAGGTTTCCTTTTCATGGGCCCACCACTTTCATTTGCTCCCCGTCCCGGGATCCCATCCGGGAAAATACCCACGTGGATGACCGTATTTTCTGGTGGGACTTTTTCTTTTTTCTTTTTACTTGCACTTGTCACGTGGGCAGGCACCTTTTATTGTAAAGCTAGAGGAAGACAAACACCTGATCCAGCGAGTAGTAGAATTTAATTATAACAACTGTTGTTATATTTTATTTTGCCGTTTCCGAGCGGCAATGATGCCTCTGAATGGTCTTCCGAACTCATTGGAGGAGGGGAAAGAAGCAAAAGTTAAAAAAAAAGAAGGGTTAAATATTCAATATCTATTTATATAAAAAAATAACAAGAAAAAAATAATATAACCTTATTTCAGGATATTTGATCGGGTGGTGAGAGATATAGTGATTTTTTAGGCTAAGCATGTATTCAAAAAAATTAATTAAATCGCGTACTAAGTAGTTTCTTATGTGGCCAGCCACACCGAGGCACCCTGTGCACTGGGGAGGAGGTTGTTTAGAATACTATGTAATTTATTGTTTTCTTATTTTTTTTAGATGTATCCGCATTTGTAATATATGAAATATATATTTTAGTAAAAAAATATAATTACTAATATAAAAATATTTTTTTATTTAAAAATATAATTTTATTATTATTACTGTTGTTGGTAATAATAAAAATTAGATGGCCACATCTTCGGTCCCAAGTGGGCTGGTGCTTCTTTGGGGGGTGGACGTGGGCTATCCTTTCTTGCTCTGTTTCTAGAGACATATGGCTGCCTGTTTTCCCTGTTCCTGTCCAGCGTCCGCTACCCCACCCCTCCTCTTTCTCCAGACTTTTCTATAGCCTTCTCTCTTTTGAGGGGCAGCTGGAGACGGAGGGAGGTGTTGGAATCCTCTCTCTCTCTTTCGATTTCGATTTTCCTATTGATAAAAAATGGAATCCATTCCAGAGTCCAGATTTTGCGAGAAGTAGTCTTCATTCCAAGCAGTGTTTTTTAGCCTTTCAATCACTTTTATCTTTGGTTTTTAGCTTATGGATTGATTTTTTGCTTAAGGTTCTATATGGGAATAAGGTGATATTGAGGGAAAGACGAGGTTTTGATCATCAAAATTTGATCTTTAGATCAGAAAATCTGTCTTCCAAATGGGTAACGTTAGTAGTATCCGGGAAGGAGAGGAGGAGGGGCGGCAGCAGGAGGGGGAGGGGCAGGCTCTTAGCTCTCAGTCTCGAGGAAAGTCGGAAGATTTGATCGGGCAGAGCCCTCCACAGAGCCCCAGACGTGCAGCAAGGTCTCCTCTGCTCTTCACTCCTCAGGTCATTTCTCATACATCCGTTTCTCTCTTCCTTTCTCTCAATTTCATCTCTTGGAAAAGAAGGAAAGAAAAGAACTCACATTCCTTATGTGTTACTTGCTCTTTTGTGGCTATCTTCTATGTTGATGAATGTTAGTTAATAGTTATGAACTGAAAGAGATGTGTGTGTGTGTTAATCCATGGCGTGATTTTTTTCTTTTCAAGTTTTCCTCTCTATGATTTTAGAAAATGCCACCTACATATATGTTCTGGATATTATTTTTTCTCATTAGAATTTGCTTGTAAGTTCTCGTGAATCCATTTTTTCCCTATAGTTGATTGTTACCTGGTTTTTAGTTAATTCTTTCCATAGTTTCAATATATTTGAATTAACGGGCTGTTGTTTGTCCCCCATCTACTATCTAGAATTCTGTTTTGTATCAAGTAATATTGCTTTTTCAATTTGGAAATTTTCTTACATTTACTATCTAGAATTCTGTTTCTTTTTATTTTCTCATGAACATGGTGTTACATGTTGACATAAATGATATTATTGGTTGGCTGTGCGATTTTTAAGTGAAGTCCGACTTCATTTAAAAATCATGATTTTTTTATGGCAGAGCGACTTCACTTAAAAATCGTAAATTTTTTTACGGCTAGATCTCTATTTCGTTCTACAGGGGTTCAGTCGTGGCCTCCGCCGGCCTCCCTCTCTCTCACTCTCCCGCTCCCTCTCTCTTTTCTTCTCTTTCCTTCTTCTTCTCCACCTCTAATGCGGCGTTTCGGATTCTTTACCTGTACCATCCCGGTAAGCCACTGGTACGGCTCGAGACGTCCTGAACCGGACGGTTCGGAACAGTTCCGCCAACTTTGATTCTAATACTATAAGAAGTAAAGAACTATACAACTTTGTTTTCATCACTTGCATTACTTTCATTTAATAGAATGCCTAATGTTCTGATGATAGTCTCTTACACCGTGGAGCCTTAAGCCTGTTTATATTGAGGCATTTCTTTAAAACTGGTGGGTAAATTTGTGCCCTTTTGATGCCTAGTTCTGGTTGGGTGGGTCCATATTTTTTATTTCCCAAATACAATTTCTTCTAAATATTTTTCAAGTTGCACAACTTCAGGTGGATGTGCATTTAGAGGTTTGCACTACCTTTTTTCCTGAGCAAAATGGTGGGCGATACCCACCCCACATTTCATTGATGAAATGAAAGGACGACTTGACCGAGAGACCCAATCCAGTACGAACAAACCGAGACCTGTTCAGACACTTACATGAAACATAAACCCAAACCACATTGCATTGTTCATTGTTGTAATCTTCTGGTTATATGGAAGAGCTAAATATTAAGATTGCTAATCTCGATCAAGGATTTCTGTTTTCATAGTTATGAAGCATGATTTGGTTGTTTGAGGTTATCATACTTTTACTTGATTGATAAATGCCTTTCCAGCCGTAAAGTTTCACTTTGTCCTGTATGCAAAAGTCTCCAAATGATTTTTTCCCCATCTTCATGAGGCATTCATCATCTTGTTTTGTTTAATGCATCTGTTTTTGCAACTCAGTGATAACATAACTGGTTCTTCATTTTACCTTAAATACCAAGACCTATAAATCTATCTTACTTGTGGTTTTCATAATTAATTATAATTTGTCTTAAATGCTTATAACCTATGTCCTAAGATGTGCTTTGCATATTTGAGAATGTTTGTGATGACATCTGTATCCTTAATCTCAACTTTAACCACCAGGCCTTCTCTTACTAGTACAGGGTCACCTTATAAATGAGATATGACTTGTTAATTAAATTAATTATGGTAAAATTCATCCTTAATTAATCATAGGACATGCTGATTATAAATGTGTCACAGGAGAATGAGTGCTTTTTGGTTAATTTTGGGTACCTGGTCAAATTCACCTTCATCCGTAGCAGTTATGCCCTATGGTATGAAGTTGTATAAGAAGTTCTAATTTGCTTTTATGGATTATATGTTAATTAGGTTTCCTAAGGATATATGTTGAAAATGGCACTGTATCTCCTAATACATTTTTCTTAGGTGGATAGTTCTTTTGATAAAGTACTCTACCTACAATTTCTTGATAGTGAAATGAGAAATTTGGAAAACAAGTTTAATAGGAGTGGGTAGTCAGATTTGTAATAAGCTTGTTTGGTATATTAAGGTTCCCAGGAAGCTTTACACATATATTTGGATAGTTATGTAGGAAAACGATTCTGACCTCTGACAATTTTTTTGCCATGAGAAGATGGACAAGGTGACTGCGTGTGTCTTTACAGGCCAGATAATTTGCTGTATGCCTCTTCACTGTCCTTTACTAGATGTCTTTTTGTCTCTGAAGAGTCGGTTCACATCAATGTCCCGTTACTAGAGGTTTCCTATGTCATAGTTTCATCAAATATGTTGATGGTTAAAGCAACGTTTGCTGTGATCCTACATGCTATGAAATGGAGGTCATAACAAAGGTTACTGCACCTTCAGAAGAAGGCTTCTTACTATGGCAAGGTTTCTTGTTGGCGATGTAATATGTGCCTGTGGTTGTGGGAAGTGGATCTTGTGACTGAGAGTGAGACTTCTATTTCAGGGCCCTCCAAGTGAATGCATATCTCTCTTATGTGCTCCTTTCTTGATTAGGGGGTTAGTCCATTATGTTGTTTTTATCCTTTTGCATTGTAATAATTAGTGCTGCTTATGGAAACTGCATGTTGCTTATAATATCTTTATTTTGCGCTCAAAATTTACATAACTATTTTTCTGTTTTTCTTTTTTTGGTCAAGTCATGCTTCTGTCATGTTATATCACAGCGTAAATCTCCTTTGCTATGCAATGTTTTTCTATTGTTCTTCTTCTTCCCCTTGTTTTTGGGTTTTATGTAGTGTTCAAGCTGTTGTTCCCCTTTATTTAGGCACTTTTTGTCCATTTTGTTAAGGAGGAAAACATAGTTAATGAATTGTTGGTATATTTTTGAAGGATTTATTTGTATACTTAGCAGTATACTGAGACTAGTAGGCATGGGAAGCATATTAAAACATTCATTTTAATTTCATATCTGCTGTACTTCAGCCAGAATTTTTTCTCATTTCTTTCCTTTTTTTCTTTTAATTTTGAGTGGTACTTGTTCCATTTCTTTAACTTCCTCTATTTGCTATATTATGAATATCCAGTGCTTCTAATCTTTATTTGGTTTGTTACATTTGAAAATTTTGTGGGTTCTTCCTCAGGCCTACTGTGAACAAGATATTTTTTCTTTTGATGAATGGACGATTAAACCAAATTTTTGTTTCTATATTTACAAGACTTGGGGACCTATCTTGGATGTGTGGACTATGGAACTCTCAATGCATACAGTGAAGCTTTTCTGTTTCTGCTCATTGAAGTGGCAGTTCCTATTTGTGTTGGGTTCTGAGGATAGCCCAGCTGTAGTGAAAGCAGAAATGCGACATTGAAGTCTTTGACATTTTTTCTGGTCCCAGATGTGTTCATATTTTTAAAGGATACATTTAGATTCAGCAGGAAAAGGTACTTTTACATTATTATGAGATAGGTCTTTTTCATGACGGGGCAAATTATTAAATACATCAAGGACTTTGACATTTTTATAGTGTTATAGGGTAGGCGCTCTCTTTGTTACAAGTGACTTGGTGACAATACACCACCCTTCGGAGGAAGAGGGATGTAATATCTTCATGTGATCTAGGTCTTGTTTAGCCTTTTGTCATCAGTATAACAGCACAAGCTGTATCTTCACTTTCCAGGATAAATCACATCATGTAGCTTCACTGAAAAGTAGCTTTTTGCTCTGTCATTTATCAAGAAACTACTAACCTAGTACGTTCATCAATTTAGATGTATTGCCATTGTTCTTGCTTGAACTAGATATTAATTGTAGACATTTTTTTTTCCTATCTGCTACCAGAATCACTTAATCTGGCTCTAACAAAGCCTCCTCATGTTCTAAAATCTACAAAAAAAGTTATGTTGTCGCTTTGATTTTCCCAGAACCCCGCGGTTCCACTGCAGAGACTTGAAGCGATGCATTCAGCAAGTGATTCATGGATGCAAGGTTTAACCGAGTACGAGAATGTCATCTATGACCAAGGAATTCCAACAATGATAACCTGGAGCCATGGTGGCAGGGAAGTCTTTGTGGAAGGATCCTGGGATAACTGGAAGACAAAGTATCAGGGCCTAGAGACAGTTTTGTCTTATATATGCAACATCAACTGTTCTTTATTTCAAAATATGTAGATGTTTTAAGGGACAAAGCAACTCATGTACGGATGGATTTTGCTATTGCAGGAAACCATTGCAAAAGTCGGGCAAGGACTTCACGATCATGAAAGTACTTCCATCAGGTTTCTACCAGTACAGATTCATCGTTGATGGAGAATGGAGGTATGCACCTGACATTCCCTGGATGCATGATGATATAGGGAATGCTTATAACATCTTAGACTTGAAGGTAACTACTTTAGCCTAGTATTTTATCAATTCTTCTTAATTAACCTTGTTAAGGTGCTCCATCATATATAATACACCATGCTGCTATCGATTACTTTAGTGTATTTTATTCTGATTTTATGCTGTTAAAATGAATTTTATGGAATATAGAATCCTAGCCATATTCTCGCATATCAACCAGTCTCTCTTTAACGCATGTGCAGGTGGGTTTATGCATGTCACTGATATGTCTCTGGGTTATGCTTGCTATCTTACAAAGGGACAGGTTCCAACATGACTCTCTTGTAATCATTTCGATAAATCCGTGTGTGCACATGCATGCGCGAGCGTGCGTGCGTGCGTGTGTATGAGAGAGAGAGGTTTTCATCATCACTCATACGGAACCTCTAATGTAGTATTGTGTTTCTGTTGTCTTTTTTCCAAGCAATTCTCCCATGGAATTAGCTTGGGTGCAATATGCTCCTCTTGATAGTTGCTTTCTTGGACTGAAAACTGAAAAAGGTTTAATTGGTTCAGGAGAAATGATATTCTTTCTTGGTAATGCCACCTGTAGTAGACTTTGTACTTCATTCTTCACAAATAGCGAAGATTTTGCTTGACCTAATAGATGTAAATGTATGGATCAAACATGACCTATTTTGTGTTTTTTGTTAATTCCTTGTCCTCCTTTGCTCGAGTAGTTATTGGAGTGTAATACAGAATCTGCAGATTACATATGTGGACTGCAACATCAGATTTGCTGATCTCAAAACGTGTTAAACAATTATTGATTAAGATCAAGTATCCTTTAACCAGCCGCATCAAGATTGATACTGTCACCACTATTCTGATCACAATAAATAAAAATCTCTCAATCCCTCGATAGAGCGTAGCTCAAATATCTGTTCATAACTTGAAACAAGCTAGTCAATATAAACTGTTATGGTATAAGCCATAGCATCAAGTCCATCAACTAAGGTCTCCCTTTCAGGGTCATTTATTCTCTGAAGGTCCTTCAGAACCAGGAGAAATCTAAATAAGATTACAAAGGATTAACTGATCCATCTCTTCACTTTCAGCTTCCGAGCAGGCCTTTCATTGATAGAGCATTGAGGCCACCATGTTGTTATGCTTGTTATCGAGTATACAGTAAACTAATCTGTATTCTTTCCATGTCGTTGCACTTTGTTAGCACAAAAAAAAAATAAAAGTTCCTACTTATTTGGCTGGATGAGTTGAACATTTTTTAGTCAGATGAGCCATTGTTCTATAGGTCACTCCTTTATTGTAGATGCATTGGCTAGGGATGCTTGAGCCATGGGGGCTCGAGATGAAATGGGGATATGAAAGAGGTAAATGTTATATGATGCTCCAATGCATCTATCCAGTTTTATTCTATTAAATGTTATTTCTTTTGGTTTGCTGAAATTTTGTTTAGACAATATTGAAACTTTGCTTATGAACCAACTACTCACCTTTGTGGACAACCGGCAATAGATTTGATAAATGTTACCATTCTCGATCAACTTTGAAGCTCTGCACAGTAGTTGATCCATCTCCATACAACATGCATCATATATTGCATATTTTAGTTATATAAAGTAACATCTTTTCTTCTCTATGACAACGTTGTTAAACAATATCTCATCACTCTCTGTTACAGAAGTTAAGATTTCATCATCAGAAGTTACATAGAAACTGCAAACTTGTGGTGCAGGAATTTGTCGCTGAGGACATAGAAAGTATTGCTGGTTTTGAGCCACCTCAGTCACCTGACTCAAGTTATAACAACTGGCCACTTGGTTCAGAGGATTTTGCCAAAGAACCACCAATTGTCCCTCCACAGCTGCACCTTACCCTTCTGAATGCACCAGCCGACATAGAGAGCCCCTCCTCTCTGTCGAGACCTCCGCATGTAGTGCTGAATCACCTTTACATTCAGAAAGGGAGGAGTGGTCAACCCATGGTGGCACTTGGTGCAACACGCAGGTTTCTGTCTAAGTACGTCACTGTGGTGCTCTACAAGTCCTTGCAGCGGTAATTACTGATAGAGTGGATCGCATAGATGTAAGGACTTGGGAGAGATTGATGTAGAGTGTGCTCATATAAGCATAATGAATTATGCCAAAGACTTCCAACTACAGTGGAGAAAAGAAAGAAATATAAACAAGGCTGATATCTCTACTCAAGGCAGAGATCAAACATCAGATAATTATAGTGATGTTGGTTAAATGTTTGGAGTAGAATATTCTTCAAGTTTCACTTTCATGAGCATTGGCTTTGAGTTATGTGACAAGTTGCTTGTAAATTGAAAAGTTGAAAAAAGAAATGAAAACCTCATGTCTGAACACTACGAAAAATTTTAAGTGATGAGATGATGCATAAAAAGATTGTAGGCAGGATTTTCCAGATGTTTATGTTCTAGCTTGCTAATGGACTACCAAAAATTCTTGTGCCAACTTTTATATGTCAAATTATTTTCGGTTTTCATGTTGATATCTTTCATATCCTCTAACATTAAGAGCAATAATCATTAAAACTAGAGTTGGGCACTGGGCCGGGCCGCCCACGGCCCGGCACGGCCCGGCACGAAGCGGGCCGTGCCTGGCACGGCCCGGCACGGCCCGGCACGAAGCGGGCCGTGCCTGGCACGGCCCGGCACGAAGCGGGCCGTGCCTGGCACGGCCCGCCCGCTACAGTGCCGGGCCGTGCCTGGCACGGCCCATTTGAGAGGGCCGTGCTGGGTCACAGGGTACTGGCCCGCGGGCCGAGCCCGGCACGGCCCGCTTCGGGCCTGGGCCGGCACGGCCCGGTCTAGGCCCGCGGGCCAAGCACGGCACGGCCCGCGGGCCAGCCCGGCACGGCCCATAAGGGCCTGGGCCGGGCTGGCCCGCGGGCCTGGCACGGTCCGGGCCTGGGCCCGGCCCGGCCCGATAAAAATTAATGCTTCATAAATTTTTTTAATAAATTAATAAATATTGAAAACTAAGGATTTATGAATATAAAGCCACCATTGGTGGGGGGTTTGGCATAAACCCCTACAAGTTTATTAATTTAAATCAAAATGGTACATGAAGGGAGGTTTGGACCTTGGTCTGACCTCCAGAATACAATAAGAAAGGGCCGAGGTTTGGACCTTGGTCTGACCTCCAGAATACAATAAAAATGTACAATTATAAAAAATTAAGAAATCTTACTAATCATCAGTGAATCAGTATTCACTCTTCAGTCTTCAGTCTGCAGTAATGTTTGTATCATCATCATCAGAGGATGTTGTATTATGTCCACTTTTATCTTGAAGTCTTGCCTCAGCATCCAACCAATCTTTGAAGCAGAGAAGCATCTCCACCGTTTCGCCCGTCATCCTACTTCTCTTTTCGTCAAGAACACGCCGACCTGCACTAAAAGCGGATTTCGATGCTACCGTGGACATCGGCACAGCTAAAATATCGCGTGCAATTGCAGACATAACAGGATATTGATTTCTAACACTCTTCCACCAAGATAATACATCTAGATTCTCTATTTGATTTTCATCATATGCAGAATGAAGATCATTTCGTAAATAAAATTCTAGTTCACTACTTAAAGATGAAGAAGATGAAGAGGAACTTGAAGCATGTGTGTGTCTTCTCTGTGCAATGAATGAAAAAATAGATGACGAACGAGAACTACTAGAAGAAGAAATAGAGGTTTGTATTTGTGTTCTAGATCCACGAATTTTTTCATCATATATAGCATAAATATCATAAAGAAAAATTAGCACGCCATTTAATTTAACTCTAGGATCAAATACAACAGCTAAGTTATGCATAGGACATATCTTGTCCCAATACTCATTCCATTTAGATTCCATTAGGTCAATAATAGGCATTAAAACATCATCATATCTATGTTCTGCAAATTTTTGACTAATTATATATGCTTGTTGTAAAAATGAACATGAAGTTGGATAATAAATACCAGAAAGAACATTGGTAGCATTATAAAAACTAAGCAAAAAATCTTCCAAAATTTTTCCTTTATTCCAATCAGTTTCAGACAATGTAAAGCCTAATCCACGATCATTAATATATGCACTTAATAAGTTTTTATATGGGTATGCATCATGTATCATGCTATATGTGGAGTTCCAACGAGTAATTACATCAAGTTTAAATTTTTTAAAACGTTTACCATGATTTATGCATAATTCCTTAAATTCTTGAAGTCTTGATCTTGAAGCATGAATAAAAGAAACTGCATTTCTAATTTTTGAAATCACATCTTGAATCATGCTCATGCCAGCTTGAACAGAAAGATTTAAGATATGACATGCACATCTAATATGCAATAAATTTCCATCTAACATGGGATGCAATGAGTCTTTTAATAATGCAACAGCAGAATTATTATTAGATGCATTATCAAAAGTAATAGACATAATTTTATCATTAATATTATATGAACATGCAGTTTGATAAATGATATTTGAAATTTGTTGCCCAGAATGTGGAAAATCAAAAGCACGAAAAGCAAGAATACGTTTATTTAATTGCCAATCATTATCAATATAATGAGCAGTAATGGCAATAAAACAATTACTACCTACAGATGCTGACCAAATATCAGAAGTTAATGAAATTTTTACATTTAAAGTAGAAAGTGTTTCAATTAAATTTTGTTTCATTGCTAAAAAGTTAGTCATAGCTACTCTTCTAAATGTACGCCTACTAGTTCTTTTGTAAGCAGGTTGTAGGTTTAATTGAACATATTCTTCAAAATTAAAAGATTCACATAAACTAAAAGGTAATTCATCCTTAACTATCCATTTTACAAGTGCTTTTCTTTGATTTTCATGATTATATGCAAAATTATCTACAAGTAATCCCCCTTGTATATTAAGGGTACTTTGAGTTTGAGCATGAGAATCATGCATCCTATGACTCTCTTGATGTCTTTTTAAATGCCCTCTTCCCCCACTACTACTACAACTATAAAGTTTGGCACATTTTTTACATCTAGCTTTCCAGACTTCATCAACCATAACTCTATTAAATTCATTCCATACAGCACTAGTCCTCTTACGAGAAGAGGTTTGATCTTCACTCGGTTCACCAGTTCTAGAGGAACTAGGAACATGGGGTTGGAGATTAGTTTCTTCTCCCTCAAAAACAGGAGGAATGCCAAACTGACTTTCCTCAAAAGATGACATATCTATGATTAATTCAAAAAATAAGAACTAACTGCAAGGAGGAATTGAGTAGAGGGTCGGAGGGCAGAGGCAGAGCCGAGATTCCGAGCTTCCTCTTGTGCTCTCAACAAAAGCGACCTTCTCTTCTCAACAGGAACCTCCTCTTGTGTAGCACTTGAACAAACTAAAAATTAAATTGCTAGAAGAGCACTTTAGAAGAGAGAAATAATAGCAGTAGAGAAGGAGAGAATAGTTGGTTTGGTGTGGTGAGAATGAGGGAGGAATGGGCTATTTATAGAAGCCCAAAATTTTTTTCCCCAAAATACCCCTCAATTCAGCCGTTATTGGACTATTGGGAGGGGTAAAAGGGTCTTTTTTCCGAAAATAGCCGTTGGAAACGGCTATTTTCCTCCTCCCTCTCCAGACGAGCCGTGCCTGGAGCTGTTGCGGGCCGTGCCTGGCACGGCCCGTTTGGAGCCGTTGCGGGCCGTGCCTGGCACGGCCCGTTTGCGCCCGTTACGGGCCGTGCCTGGCACGGCCCGTGGCGTGCCGTGCCCGGCCCGGCCCGCCAATAGACGGGCCTGGGGCCGGGCCGGGCTGGCGTTCCGTGCAGGCACGGCCCGTTTATTCCTTGGGCCCGGTGGGCCTGGGCCGGGCCGGCTCGGCACGGCCCGTTGCCCAACACTAATTAAAACAATTTTATGATTCTTATCAACATGAAAACAGAAAATAATTTGATATATAAAAGTTGGCACAAGTATTTTATTATTGTTAAAATAATTTTATTATTCTTATTATTACTACTACCACCGCTGGAATGTTATTCACAATAGAAATGATAGATTGGAAGGACCTTAATGGAGCTGCCGAACCTTAATTGACAGGTTTCTTAGTTAAAACTACAGTCAACAGTCGAGGCTTTGATTTCAGATCGTAGTCTAAGCCATTAATGGTGTCCTTGCACCTTTTAGAACTTTTTAGCAAGGAAAGAAGCTGCCTTAGAGGTTTCCTCCCTCCAGCCTACTCACCTACGACCTACCCAGGGTGCCATTAGATTTGGTTGTGAAGTTGGCTGTATAGAGATTCTTCATGTACTTCATATTAAAATGACTCTCCTTCCTTTTTCTGGTCCAACTCACACGGCATGCTCTGGTTCCTTAAAATGTTATTTTGCCTTTGATTCATTAGCCTCTCCAATCATCGATTTGCCTCGCTAACTCCACGAGCGCTGACTAGAAAGTTTGATATCCTCTTTACGTAACCAATTAATATATGTAAATAAGATTTTAATCAACGAAAATTCTGAAGACAAATGAAGATACCTTGAAGGATGGCGATCCAATTGATGGTTGTTTGAGAGGCCCCTTAAACTTAGAGCTGTATAGGTTTTTATGTATTTCTATATTCAAAGAGTAACAAACAGTTTCTCTTTTGCCATAGTTGTATTTCTTATAAATTGTGACTATTTTGCACAAGATAACACAAGAGGTGAAAGATTATGATCAAGAACTACATTTGAGTTGTAAAAATTTTTCAAAGATTTTTTTTCTTGTGCATTTATTCCATTTGAAATATTTGAATGGATGATCTAGCAAGTCTTTCACTATGCTACTTCAATTATTAAGGGATACAGAGCTATTATACAGAGATGGAGAAGATGAGACAGAGTTATTAAACAAAGATATAATCTTTGAGGGCTCAACTTGATCAGATTGCATCTATGTTGCATAGATTTGTTCCTCTTTGGATAAATAACTACATCTATTTGAATATTTTGCATAATTATCATGTATTTTTGTATGAGCTTAATGATTTTCATGTTTTAACTTTAAAGTTCCTATCTTTTTCTTGTAGGTTCCTAATACTTCTTTTACTCGTAGAAATGATGATGATGATAATGCCATCGACCCCTGATCGCTTTTAGACTATTTATTTAGGAGTTTTATATGTATATTTTTTTATATTTCTCGAAGCATATTGTAATGTAAATTAACAACATAAATTTGATCATATTTGATAATACAAATAGTTCGAAACTCTGTTTGATTGTGACAATATGACTTTTGTTGTATTTTGTGTTTGAAAAATGTAAACATAGTTTTAAATTTATATTAAATATTTTTTTAAAAAATAAACTCTTACGATGCTTTAAAGCATCGTTAAAAGAAGAATTTACGATGCCTAATTTGATTTTCAATACCTACATAGTCGACGCTTTTGCGATGCTTTAAAAAGCGTCGGGAATAAAATTACCGATACTTATAAGCGTCGGTATATATATTAAAAAGCGCATGCAATGTCTCAAATTGATATAGTGATTGCTTCCGATATCACTCCAAGCCGTTCTTTAATTTGGAATGGTGACTCTTCACCAACTCCACAAACACTACTTTATAAGCAACAGAGCCACATTGGAAGCCAAGACTCGAGAAGGCTTTGCAAGGGACGAAGACTAGAGAGGGCTTACGAATTCTGATTGATTGAGGGAATTATCTTGTTTCTATTGGGAAGTAAGAAGATTATTTCTTCAATTCTTCGTATCTACTCTTTTGCATGATTACAGGCATGGAGGAACTCTCGCGCGTTTCTGTATCATATTTCAGCTTTTCCCTGTGGAGATCCTCATTGCCAAGTATTACTCGATTATGGTGTCAAACGTGTTCATAATGTTATCTCCTGCACCCTCCATGTAAAAGAAGGTTCTGGATTTGAACATTGTTGGCGTTGCCTTCCAAGTGTTCTTCTCTTGGAATTCTAATGTGGTGTGCTTCTACTGTTTCTTCTTAAGGAGAAGAACAAGCACTCTTCTCTCTTGTGACAATCCATAATGTTTTGAACTGCATGAGTAAATTTAGAGAACTAGAAATTCTAGTACTTTGAAATTACATGCATGACATAATTGGTTAAATTTATAAGAGTTGAGGCCTAGGAGCAACCTAGATAGGTCATAGCGTTACAATACTATTACACCATCTTAATTGCTTCCTTGTGTGTCCTGTTGCCACTTTGAATTGCCAGGAGTTAATCCCAGTTGTAGGAAATTCCTATAATCTGAAAACATGCCAAATTTTTAGCGGCCGTGCAATTAATTTGCAGCCCTCAACCAAATCTTGCCACATTTAAATACTTTCGTCACCATCCAAAAACTCTGCGACGTTCGCAGACTAATTGATAGGTACGTAGTTGAGGACCCCTGAAATGCATAACTCGTATGGCCTTATAAAAGTTGCCATCTAAAACCATGGAAACCTTGACCTATATCCACTTCTTCTATCCGTCAACTTCAAAGAGTTACATATAAGCTTCTTACTTCCTTTCTTTCTACATGTTCCAAACTACAGACAAATGGCCAAGGTAAATGACTGGTGAAGTCGCCATCACTGTAGTGAGATCGGAGCCAGTATTAATTAAGCCAATAATGGAGGTAACCTGAGACGAGTACTACTTCCTATCGAACCTAGACCAAAACATTACAGTTATCATGAAGACGGTGCACCTATTCAAGGCGAAGGAGAGGAGGAGCAGCGACGATGCAGGCCAAGTTATTATAAAGGAGGCTCTTGCTAAGGTGCTGGTCCATTTCTACGCCTTTGCAGGAAGCTGATGATCGTTAAGTGTGATGGACATGGTCATGGCGTGCCGTTTGTTGAAGCGGTGGCTGACTTTGAGATGAAAGTCTTGGGGAATATCTCCATTCCTGATACTGTGAAGCTCGGAAAGCTAGTTTATATCGATCCTCGAGCTAAGAACCTCTTGGAGACACCTCTCCTTACGGTTCAGGTATCCGCACAAAGAACTTAATTGTCATAATAATACTACGTACGTATAGGCTTGTGGTTGTGGGTACTCTCTCTCTCTCTCTCTCTCTCTCCCCACAGAAGAAGAAGCTGGTTACTTGGTCCATGTGGATATACATAAATTGGCAAATGAACAGCCCAAGAAAACGTAGGAAGCTGGAGTCTCGTACCTCGTCCAAACAAAGAGCATTCATTTAATAAAAGCAATCACGTCGGAGAAAGGGCTTGTTTCTTAGCTTTGGTTCATAAGTTTTCTGACCTAACCTACGAGAAAAGAGATGTTTCGTGCAACTCTTGAGCTAGCCTTCTGAAAAGTGGAGACACGGCAGACATAAAACCTCTACCTTTATTTTGACCTCACGTACACCGACTATCCACTCTTCATCTTAAATCACATTCAATCTATTAGATTCTAAAGAAATATTTATACAACTCTTAGTAAGTCATGGTTTGACATTGATAAACATTAAAATCTTCGAAAGAGATGTTACAACTCAGTATCTTCTTTCTTGTTCCTATTATATGCAAGATTTTATCCAAGTGATGGAAAAAAATAATGACATTATGCTACTCTATTTAGCACTGCAATAGCTGATGAACATGCTTAATTATCACTTGCCTCCAAAATAAGATGGATAAGAGCAAGGAAAATGCTTTGAAGACCCATTCCAAAATACTATACTCGTCGCTCATTTATTCATTTTTTTTTGGAAATTCTGTTGTTCTCATGTTGATGAAAATGAGTGCCCCATCAGCTATCCCATGTTTTTACCAGATAAGCATTCATATCATACATATCCTCTCTTTTTTTGAGTCATTTCAGGTGACAAGGTTTGAGCGTGGTGGGTTTGTCGATGGGCTCTCAGCCGTGGAATTCCTCCACTCATGGGCTGAGACCGCCCGCGGCATGCTCCTCTCCATGCCGCCCTTGCATCGGACAATTCAACGGGCCCCGATAGCCCGCCAAGCCCAAATTCCCCCACTACGAGTTTGACGAGACCGATCCTTCACCTACGACACCAGCAAGTTGGGCCGGCTGAAACAAATGGCAATGGGCAGGCCATGACCCGGGCCTTAAACATAAGCCCCCATCAGAAGACCAAACTCTCGTTGGCGGTGGATGGACGGACACAGTTCGGCCGGCTTTTTTGGCGAACCGGATTGTGCTAGTTTGCTGCTTGTGCCGGGCCGGAGAGCTGCCGGACCAGCCGATTTCCTTCACGATCTAGCTGGTCCAAACCGCGATTCGAAATACGACCGACAGGTTCATCCGGTCCGCTATCGATTACTACGAGCCGACCGGGCTTCAGGTGACGGAATGGAGCCAGCTAGAGTTCAGGAGCATGGACTTCAGGCGGGGTGGAGCGGTTCAGTCCGGTTCGGCTGATCTGCCCGAAGAGGAGGTGGCCTTGTTTCTTCCCCATGGGAGGACGGAAAGGGCATCTTGCTGGCACTGGGACTGCCGGCTTCTTCCATGGAGGTCTTCCAAGAGATGATGGATTTATAGCCTTTTCCAAGTACATATTAAGCATCGATCAAGTTTACGATGGTGTTAAGTATAACCAGAAAAATAATGGACTTGCAATGTTCGAAGCGAAGTGTTGTTTAAGGAAATATGAAGCGGCGTTTTATTGTCTGCAACTGCAATAAAAGGATGGGGTGATGAGTTAGGCAGTCAAATAACTGTCAAAAATATTACAGATTGTTGTTCTACACCTGTTGACTAGAAAACCTAACTGCATGTAAATATGGCGATGCAGACATACTTCCACGTTTTTTCTTTTTTTTTAAAATTAAAAAAAGAAAAGATGCTCATTGCAAAACAGTGAAACCTAAGGTTCTAGAAACATAGAGGGCCATTCTTTTTCTGAAAATATAGAGAATATTATACAACACATTCAGAACACATTCAGGTTTGAACATGAAATCCCCCACTTGGATAACATGATACTACCCAGCTGAGAGCTATCAGCCTGCTCCGTGACTATGTATGATTAATCAGATTTGCTTGGTCAGGTAGATAATAGCATATTTCGAACTTATGACATTTTGTTAGTTATTCAATCATATAGTTTTTGCTTGTTTAATAGAATGAGAGCTAACATTGCATATATACCAGCTTTCTCTTGTAAAAAGAAGTTGAGTCTCGTACCAGGAAACGAGAGGATAGTTAATAAGGGCGTTGGGCAGAATAATTCACAAGTGTACAAGGTACTCTCTCAAATCTGAATAAACCCTGATCTTGGCACGGCAGAAGAATCATTATCATTACCTTTATAACCAGAAGTAGCAACACCAAATCTACACTAGGAAGATTTACAACAACAAAGCGCGTTTTTTTTTTTTTTTTTTTACAACCCACGAACCAAACCACAACGACTCTTTGCTCGCGCAGACCTCAGCCCACATCGTTCTTAAAGTGTTGAACCAAAATTTCAAAAACCATACCATACGATTGTGCCTTCGAACAATAAGACGTTGCACTCACCCCAGCCAAGAGATCTCCTGGAAGACAAAAAAAAAAAAGGAAACGAGACTGAGAAAGAGCACCCCGGGGGATGGGGGAAGGGGGAGACCATCCCTCCATACTCACCAATTCCACACGGTAACTCACACCAACATCATTCACATCACTCTTCCGACCACAAACCAGATCTCCAATGCAAATACAAGCCCAAAAATACATTACTATTTCATACAACGATCCAGAAAATAAAACTAGTTGCTATACGACATTAGCATGCATATACATATCATACCATACTTGGTTCATAGAGTAAGAACTGCTCCACCAAAGCACATCCGCTTGCAGCTCGGTTATTACTACTAGCACCACTGCTAACAAGACAGGAACGCAGCAACCATAAATTAACCACATCACAATCTTTATAGTAACTACATAGACACACATATATATATATAGCAAGCTCCAAGGGAGGAGAAGGAAGAAGGAAGGGCATGCATGATGCATGGTAAACAGCAGGATCAAGTGCAGGAGACGGAGGAGACGTAGAGCGGGTAGGGGTAGGTGTTGGCGTACTGGAAAGAGAGGGACTGGCCGGGGCCGAGCACGGCGCCGTCGTTGACCAGGCAGTTATCGTAGCCGATCCGGCGGAACACCCGGGGATTGATAAGACGTGCCGAGCTGAACCACCCGCAGCTCACATGGATGTCCGCCACCGCGCACCCCGTCGAGCACACGTTCAGTACCTGCACCGTGTACGTCGGTATCCCGTTCGGCAGCGGCGCCGTCGCCCCCTGGTACACCACCACGTCGTCCTTCGAGCACGACTCCACCCCCATCCTCTCCCCCACTATAACATCGTTTTTAACGCCGTCAGTCGCCGGTTCAACTTAGAAACACACATGCAATGAAGCCGATCAGGGCCGTTTGATCTTACCGATGCGGAAGAGCTTCCGAGTGCTGCCGGCGCTCCGATTCTTCTCGGGAACAAGGGCCATGGCTCCTCCCGCGTCGTTTCCATCCACTGCAGGTTAGCATGGTTAATTAGTAATTGCCCCTCGCTTTGATGGAATTTTCCGAACGACCACCATTCGAAGAGTCGACTACGAATTTAAGACCTTCAGATAGCTAGATTCTAGGGATAGTAGATAGATTCTGTTATAATTTGAATTTGGACCGTCTGATTGGTGATCCAGGTTATCTAAATTGGCATCTACGAGAAGGTTCGATGATCCAAACGGTCGGATGGAAAGGGTTTAAGGTTAAGGGACGGAATGAAAGTCGACGACTTACCGAAGTAGAGAATGGAGAAGAGCAAAACCAAGCTCATGATGGCTGAAAGCAAGCGGACTTCAGGGAACCGCGGAAACCAGCCCATGAGGGGTAGATCTCGGCCGTCGGATCTTAGGAGACGACTGTACGGAGTACAAAGGGAGGGAAGGACTGAGGAGGGAAGTCCGAAGTAGAGACGAAAGGGAAATCCGCTTACCGTCTTTACCCGAAACGGTTGGTTGAGAAAGGGATCGCTCGTCGTTTTATACCGGTATTCCCCCGTGTCTCTGGTACCAAAATGGCCTCGCCTTCGTTCCAAAATTGCGGATCTACCACCGGGCTCAGAAGTTGGGAAATCCCCCGTCGTCGTCGTGCTTTCTCCACGCCAGGTGCGAGCATTTATGACTTACGACGGCCTCCCCGATATAATTCCGTTTCCGTTACATTTTCCCGTTTATGACGGAAGGATCAGAAGGCCGCGGATGGGCTTCAAAAGTCGCGTGCCGTTTGGGATGAAACGGAGATTTAATGTTAAATGGCGGTAGGGGGTGGGTGGGGTCATATCGGATGACGTGACCGAGGAGAAAAGGGAGGGAGGGGGTGGGGGTCCATCGGAAGAGAACATTCCCCAGGGGAGCATCGAATGAAGGGCGTCAGATGCTGGACTGAGATAAACATCCATCCGTCCATTTTTGATGCCGATCAAAATAAATACGGCCCTCGATCGGGGAGAAACGCTAGGGAGATCTTTGACCGACCGGTGACATCTCACCCCCGTGTGATCCCTGATGGGACGTCGCATCATAGATCGCTTCACGGGTCCACTGTGATCTGGATTTGACGGCAGCGATTTATATTGGAGCCCGGTCCCTCATGGCCAACAGCTGTGGCCAGTTACGTTCCAATAACGCCGTTTCCTCTAATAACGAAGGTCGAAACCAGGGTATGGCGTATAGATAGGTCTATCGTGGGAGAATGGCCGTTAATTCTGTTATAACGGGCGTTATGTCCGAGCCAGAAACGAACGGCTCAGTGACTCAAAAAGGACGGGAAGCAAGGAGAATAAATGTCAAGGGGGCAGAGAGAGTTAGTTAATGAGATGCTATGCTATGATTTAGGAGGAGGAGGACAAGTTGAGAGGTGGGTGGTGCATTGGAAAAGGAAACGAGGAAAAGTAATTTAAGCCGCCAAAAAGTGCAGAGGGTTGGGGGGGGGAGAGAGAGAGAGAGAGAGAGGGATAATAAAAGCTGGTGTAGGCTTTTGGGGTACGAGCGGCGTTAATTAAGCGTTAGGTCCCAACGATGACAGCGTCGCATTTAACGAGCTCTGGGAAGTTGTCCCCATGAAACGGTATACGAGGAGGAGGGAGAGCCCTTGGGGGGGGCAGGGAATGCCACGCGTGGGCCGCGGCCCACCGCACGAGCCACCAGGGCAGAGGCTTGCACGTGAAGCGATCAGAAAGATCAGGGATCGGCCGCTCACGGGCCCACTCGCCAATGCGGCGGAGGATTTGGATTTGATATAAATAAATAATTTAATTAGATAGAAGAAGAGACTTTCTTATTGGGCTGAAAATGGGCCTAGGCCCGAACCAATCAAATGTTTTGAAGCTCACGTTTGAGCAAAGTGGGCCTTGAGAAAACTGGGCTTGAATTAAGCCTAATGTGATACTTTGAGCCGTGCAGGGCCCAAGTTGGACCCGTATTTATTTTGAACATTGAACCCAGCAAGAGCCTAGCCCAGTACAAATTGGGCCAATTGCCCTTGTTTCAACAAATCCCAGTGACGTACTTTGTGGCTTGCAAATAACCAAAAATATCTCTTTAAAAATAAAGCAAAGTCCTGGGATTGTGAGAATACTGCAACAAGAACCTGGTGATTGCTTTTGATACATAAATTCCATAAATTTTCTTCTTTTTGTTTTTTTACTTGAGAGTTGCAAGTTTCAACAAAAGGTTTGTGAGATTTTTAAAGATTGTTACCTGCAAAGCCCAATAAGGTTCTTTGTATATTGATGGTGCATTGTAAGAACCCGTTAGCAAACTCAAAATATCATATGGGGGCAATTAACACCTTGCGCCTTAAAAACTATAACATTTGCTTCTTGTTACCTCCACTCTATTTCTAACAATCCCTTTTTTGGAGATTTCTCAAAGAAAAGCATACGCGAGAGTTTGTAAATGCCATACTAGTAACATGTCCTAAAGTGCCAGTTAAATGAATATATAGAGCGCATTACTCAAGACAACTTAATAATACTAGTAAAATTGCATTTTTGACAATTTTTTATCCTTTTTTTTTTGTGTGCACTTGTTTATTTGTGTGGGGTAAAGGAAAGGAGAGGATCTCTAAAACTCTTAAGGCCGGTTTGGAAAATCCGTAGGATTGGGTTGAATTCCTTATTGGATGCATGAAATGGGCCGTTTACTTGCATAACGCTCATATAAACACACACCCCTCTCAGCCCAAATCATATTGGATGAAGAAAAAGACCTTCTTGGATATTTTTTTTTTTTTTTTTAATTGCTGTAGTCCAACAGACCTCCAAATGGGATTTAGGCTATCAAGATGGGTCTTTGGAAAAACATGAGCTGGAAAGGCCAAAGGTCCGATTTTTATAAAAAAATCCAGCCCGAACCTATTGAATTTTCCAAACATGCTCTCAAGAAAATGTAAATTATGTCCACGAAGGATAATGTGAACCATTGCAATGGTTAGCCAAGAAGCACGATGGGATCATTATTTTCATTTACGTAGGAAAAATTATCATGGTAATGGTGTATGCTAGAATGGATGGGTCCTGAATTGGACAGCATTCTCTCCAATTTCTTCTAATTATTTTCCTTAAGATTTTAAGGAGAAAGGTATATGAGATTCATATGTTCCATGGTGTTGATGCATGGACTATGTGGTCCTTGTAAAAGCTATGAATCAACTTATGAGTAGTCCTCACACTCTGAGATGCAAAATCATTAATTAGGTGCATTTAACATCCAAGTAGACTGCAATGTTCTTAACAATCTTTTGTCATTTTTGAAGACGGGCGGTTTCAAGCTCAAGCTTGAATTCACTCTAAACCCCATTCTGAGATTTGCTTGATCGTCTTTTTCTTTCTTCAAAGCAAAACCTTCCAAAGTTTTGCTTGGGCGAAGGTACTCTGCAAATGCAGCATTCAAAAACGTTCAATTGGAGCAAACGAAATCTTTTCTCGATGATAAGAATTATGATGTAATTTGCCAGAACTTGTTTGCATTGAATGAATTTTTTTCTCTTTGTTCACCACCATCTCACTACACTCCATCCTTTATTTATAGGAGAGTGCTTACCTAGTCAGTGTTCTTTTAGATTTTCTTCGTTGTATGTATGATGGCTAGTGCCAAAAGAACAGCTGGTGATCAGAGTCCAACAGCTTAGATCACTGTAATTTTTTTAGCTTTTGGCATAATGTGAACTGGCTGCAGGTCAAGAGTTGCAGAGCTAAATAACCAAAAAAAAGTAATGATGTATCTTAATTGAAAGAACTGCTTAGAGTTATTGCTGCAAAGGATCAATCCATTGTCTTACAGAGTCAAGGCACAGAGATGCCAATTGGATGGGGAGTGGTTGGCATGATTGGAAGCAAAGTGATGCAAATCTGTGCCCCACGCTTCTGAAGACCTTTATGATTCCTCTCTCTCTTTCTCTCTCTCTATATATTTATATACTTCATATATATTTATGTAGTATAGTCTGTGGACCCAGATTTACATGAGTCCAGAGTCCAGACTCCATAGTATAGTCTCTTTTATACCAGTCTTGGGTGGGGTAGAAGCTTTATCATCATGATTTCTCTTTAAATTCTCCAAACGAGATTAGGAGACAAGGATGAATTTGAATCCCACCAAATTCATTTGATTTAATTGGAGATATATATTCATAGCAGCTTGGTTGGGTGGTGGAAGGGGGAAGACAGACGTAAGAAGTTGTTTCTAGTTCTTGGTGTCTTCTTATAATTTGAATAGATGAGGAAAGATAGGGAGTGCAAGAGGATATCTAAGAAAATAAGATGAGGACATGGAACTGAGTCATCTTCTATAGTGCAAGATGGGGAGAGGCATGACGTGCGAGGAACGAGTCAACATGAAGTCTTTGGAAGGATGAGGAGGTGGACCCCAACAAGGCGAGAGACTGGGTCCATTAACGCAGACAAGCCCAAGTTTGAAGTCTGGGTCGCGGTCTTTCATGGAAAAGCAGCGTCCATGAACACATGGGGAAGAATCCGGATGATCTTGACGGACGCCGCCCCATGTTTTGGAACATGCCCGACAACTACTTTGACCAAAAGTTTAGAGAGACTTATCATATTTTGTAGGACCTTGCGAGATATGTTTAGTCCCACATCAACTATATATTAATTAAATTTTAATTTTTATATTTTTGGCTAGATTTTTTTTGGATAAGATTTTTGATTATGACAAGTGGGGGGAATCCGATCTATGACTCACATAGATTAGAAACAACTTCTACTCCCTTCAATTATACAGGACTTTTGTAGGCCCTCAGCAGCTTCCATCTCTCATGTATTGATACCAAAAATCAGGTTTGGGCCCCTTCATTGAGGAAATACTCGTCAACAAGAGGTTAGCTTATAATTCCGAAAGCTGTTCAGAGTCCAACAACTGATCTATCCCCATACTGAAGGTCATGGTCGGACATTTCCCACCAACCACGAGTTTAGATATATAGGATGTCCCTCCTCCCCTGCAATCATCTTATTCACTTCTCTTCGCAATACAAAGAGATTGAGAAGGAGATGGGGACCAAAGCAAGGGAGCCAAACCCATGGAAGAGAGCCCTCCGAGTCCTCCTCCTGCTCTCCATCGTCCTGCTCTCTTATTACTCTTCTTGCCTCCACTCCATCAACCTCTCCTCCACCGCAACTCTTCTCAACAACCTCGACCACTTCATCAATAGGAAGGCCATTTTCCTCTTTTTCAATGCCATTCTATTATTCCTGGTCAAAGACTCCGGCTTGCTCAGTCCTTGCAGCGAGCCGGTTAACAAACTTGGCGATGAATTCCTTGTGAGGAAAGACCATCAGCAGCCGAAGGTTGAAGCTCACGTGGAGACTGAAGCAGATGTTTCCATGGCAACAGTGGAGAGTCGTAAGTCTTTAGATTTAGTCATGATAGAAGGAAGAGAAGATGAAGAGGGAATCGCTGCTATGGAGATAGAAGCGCGTGCTGTGGAGAAGGCTATAGAGGATAGTGGCAGGTCTTTGGAGTTGGCTGTGATTGGAGGAGGAGATGATGAAGGAAAGGAACTTGTGGGTGTGGATGAAATGAAGAACGTAGGAATTGATGAACTGAATAGAAAGATAGAGGAATTTATTGAGAGTGTGAAGAGAGAAAGGAGGATGGAGGCTCTGCAGCTAGTTAGGGTGTAATATAGATGGGTGAATGATTCCTTGTAAGGCTACTAATGTTTATGACTTGATGCGCTGGGAATTTACCAACATCAAGAATCATGAGTTGGTACTTTTTAGATTATTGTGATTGCCAGCAGAAATATGAGTAGTTGAAGTGTGCTTGCACCGATCCGATCCACTGCACCCGTTTGATATTGCATTTATATTCTTTGTTTCCAAAAATCCCGGGAGAAGATTGAATTAGCTTTGACAAGGACAGAAAAAACGAGACCTTCTGTTTTCTATATTGTTTCTGAAACCTCCTTTTGTTTAAAGCATTTGGCAGCAAAGAGAATTGGTTTCAGAAAACCAAATTTGAACCTTTTCTCAGAGAGTAATCTGCAGCATTTGTTAAACAGAGTAGTTAACCAACAAGTTCTTCATATGTTGGCATCAAACATCCCAACCAAATGTTCATCAAAAACAAACAAAAAAAAAATCCAAACCAAATAGCTTCCTTATACGTTTTGAACCAGAATCACTTGGTACCAACAAGTTGTGCCACAGGCCCTATTCCATAATTTGAAAGCCAATTAGATATTGCCAACTTTAAATCATTTAAGTTTTCATAGATTTTAAAAATAAAACTGATAATATATTGTATTATATAATGTAATTCTCCGTAAAGATTATTCCTTGCAAGGTGACCGTAGCTCGGCAACTAGGCGCGTCGCAAGTTCCCGTCAACTTCCAACACTTCCTTTCTCTGCTCTGTTCTATCCCGGAGGCAACACACTGTGCCAAGTATAAAAGACCTTATTGTAATCCAAAGCCCTTCTGATCTTGTGAAAACACTAAACATGGAAATTTGCAGTGCTCCAAGGGTGTAGCGTACCATGAGCTGAGTCAAAGTCATGCTTCCTCGCTATTATTTCCCCTGTATAAAGATGATGCTATGAGGCCTCCATTCTGGTTTTCAAATTTCTTGTGTCTATAAACTTCTCTTGGCACATGGTAGTTGAATCTAGATAAACTTGGTAAGTTGCGTTGCATCAAATTCCCTTGGTTTAATATATGGTTGTCCCCTGGAATATGGTTGTGTTGCTTGCACCAACCAATAATTTGGACTATCCAAATGTATATCTTCCAAGGTAGTTGGCATTGATTAGGTTTCTTATTTTTGGTTGGTTCGCTTGTGACTTATTTTAGTCTCGACCTTGTTAGACTTGACCCAAACTGATTTTTTGTAACCTTATTTTGTATTTGGATAAAAATGTTTGGAAAATTAGGCTAGATACATATCATATTTTGTCCTACCAAACTAGACCTCTATAGACCCATATATTACTAATCGGGCCTCGAACGTGTCAAACATGATATAGCCTGGACCAACTTGGCTCGATCTCCCAAGATTTGATCTAACCTAGAAACCCGTATCTTTGAAATCCCTAGCCTCTCAATTCTCATTCACTTACCCATTGTCATGCTTAAGTTTGTAGATTTAATAGTTTACAATTTTGGGCTGTAATAGGGATACAAAGTAAATTTAACTGATTTGTCGTTATATTCGGTTGATAATCATAATCCTAACATTCCATAGGTACACCATTATTTCCCAATGTTTTGTATGTATCACCTTTTTCTTTTTCTTTTTCAAAAAGAATGCAGTGGTTATTCCACAGGCCCCATCTGGAATTGCTTTTAGAGGACCCAAAAGTTTCTTGGAGGCTGAGAAACTTTTTCTTGGTGATATTCAGGTGTTTGATGACAGTTTTGAAATAGCCTTTTGGCTCTTCCAATAGCTGAAAAGGTTTGCTAGGGAAAAGCTCCAAGGTTTCTGGCAAAAGTTTTAAAAGCTGTTCTTTTTATAAGATCCGAATTCAAGCCTCCATGATTGATTTTTAAAAAAAAATAATTTAAAAATAGCTTACAGACCAACAATACAATAGTTTCTAATAACAATTTTTGATAGATTTCAGAGTGGCGGAAGAAGTCAAAACAATATAGTTCATGAGCGAATTCATCTTTTTTTTCTTTTTGATTTTGCTATGTTATATTATAAAACTATTATTATATTTTTATAATAAATTTAAAATTTATTATTTATTATATTATTTAGGTTAATATCAAAATAAATAATTTATAAATTACAAATATTTTATCATAAAAATTTTGATAGTACAAAATAATTAGATAATTGAAAGTACTATATAATATTTTTTTATTTTTTAATATTAAGCATATTTTCTTATTTTGGCCATCAAACAATGTTAAAGTTTCACAGTACATTTGAAATACTGTTATGAAATAGTAAACAATATTTTATTAAAAGTCCTACTAGCAAAAACCTATTGTCCAAAACTCTGTATACAAAAACTCTGTTATTAACAGTAATATTAGATGGGGCCTTAGATTTGAACATGAAATCCCTTTACTTAGAGAGATAGGCACCAACTAGCTAAGCTAACCCTCATTTATTTGAAAGTACTACAAACTGCCAATTCTATCCAACTTGGCACATAGGAGAGCCTGGAGCACCAGCTCCAAGCACCGTCAGAAATTTTTTGGCTTGCCTTATCAAGACATAGAAACTCTGGACCATATTTAGATAGATCTAAGGCTGACTAAGAGCTTGTAGAATAAATTTAGATTTATTGTTTTATTAATGTACTCCCGCACGCGCATGTTTCGCTCACATAAGGCTGCTGCAAGGACCAGCCCACAGGTGATGCACTTGGCTTTTTATTATGGGTTACAAGAGTTCTGTCATCAGCTAGTCTAGCCGAGGATATATTCATTCCTTTCTTCAATTCATTGTTGCTACTTATTTGTTTCTTCTCTAGTCCACTTCACCACCCTTTTGTGCACCATATTTGCCCGAGCTTTCACTGCTTCTTCCCCATCCCGGCCACCCACTGATGTCCCACATCTCTTCAGCCAGAGCTGTTGTCGGTAGTGCTTTCTAAAAAAAAAGAAAGTTAAAAAAAAACACATAGACATATTGTATTATATTCTTATGATCACCATCCATTTTGCTTTGGAGTCCCCATGCCTCCATTCTTGCCTCCTTTCAGCCTAGAATACTTACTGACGTTAAGCTAACCACTAGAAGCTCACCCTTCGGGTGTTGCTTCTCGTGCAGGAGGCCAAGCATTCTGCCAGACATCCCAGCCTGGGAGCCCCATTCGCCTTTACTATAGTCTTTAGTTTTTCTTCATTCATGTGAGAGTCCATCACAACTTTTTTCTGTCCATGATCGACCCACCCCTATTTCTAATCTACTCGCTTTTGATGTACGAATAAATTTAGGAGTGGCAATCGGATCGGGTCGGACAAGATACACGCCGAATCAAATGAATGATAGATAAAAAAGATTGAAACAAGTTGAACAAGTTAAATGGTTAAGCATTACCATCCAATAATGGTAAGTCTTCTTTTTGTTTGGTTGAATAGGAAAACTCTATATGGTACTCATTGTTTTGTCATTAATGAACATGTTAGACGCCTATGAAATTAGATGCTTTGCAATAGTTTATACTTAGGGAGAAGCTTTGGCAATTGAACAACTCCAATCCACATGCCACCTCCCAGATTGAAGCATAAAAATTGTATTAGCATTCTACAGTTTAAGTATACGGCTACGTATAGGGTTTTTCCAGTTTTCATGCAGCGTAATTCAGCTTAATTTTTAACTGTCAATGACTAACTTGGATCGTGATACTTTGCGCATGCATCTCCGGTTACATTTTTGTTGATTGTGTTCAAGTAGTGCATGCAATTGCTACAATAGTCCCCAAAGCTTTTTCACTTGTCCTATTAGAATAACAACATATGGATGATATAATGTCATGGTACCTTATCACTGTATAATCTCCACCTTCATGGCTTGAATTAAAGGTTGATTTAAGTTTTTCATGCTTTGCCAAGCTTGACAGATTTCACGAACATGAACATGGTTAAGCTTCAAACAAAGATTTGGGCCAACCTTAGGTCACAACAGTTGGTTGTAGAACTTAATTACAACCATTTACAAGCTTGGCTAACATCACCGCAGATGTTCACAGTTTTCCTTGAAATAATTTCTAACATTCCTCCAGAATACGGAAGAAGAGATTGTCACCAACTCCAATTGGGCTTCTTCAGTTGTTGGATAGTGAAGAAACTTAGGCTCATCCCTTATTAGTGTTGTGTAGAAAATGCTCAGCAAAAGGAAGTATTAACCTTTATGTTTAATTCATCTATAAGATGGAAATCCAAGTGACTGTTGAGATTAACAAATACCTAAGGAAGTCATGGAGTAAATTGGTGAATGATTTGAATTTGTAGCCTGTCTTCTCCAGAGGAAGTCTTGCAACTACTATGGAGTTTAACAACTTCTTTTGCTTTGTTTGTGTGGAAACATTAAGGTTAACAATGTTGCATCTTTTAGTTTGCCAGAAGATGAAGTTCATTAAATTTCTTTTTGTTCTGAAAGATTCACCACATTTCAGAGTAGATCAGATCGGTACAAAACAATTGTGTTAATAAATAAGTGTAGTTGAGAATAAATGGCATCAGTTATCGAAATAGCCAAGAGTAAAAGTCAAATGTGGGTAGTAATTATCAAAATGGGTGGTTATCATGTTTAGCATAAATAAATAGAATTTATACTCTGAAGGGAACCTTCAATAATCCAATCAATATATTATATCTTAGCTTATCAGTAGCTTTAACTTCGAAGTAGTATTAATTTAACTTAGTTCTCTATTGTCATAGCCCAGGCTACATCTCTATTCCTATCAAAATTTATCTCTTTCAAATGGTAATATGACAGTGGAGTAAGTTCTTAAAGGTCAAGGCATCTAGATCCACACTACTCTCATATCTCTTCTATCACCATCTTTCCAGCTACTTTAATGCCAGTGGCACATCCAGATATTTATCTATCCAACCATCTAACTTGTGCCAACAAATTTTCTACCATGTTTGTCCTTTTATATGGTGTGAGAGAAACTTAGCACTAACAGCACTGGATATACAAATCTTTCATTTTAAATCTGTCAAACAAATAAGTATGTACTTGTTCTAACAAATAAAAAAAATCCACTATCACACTATTTCACTTCAAATTCAAACCAATAATTCATCAACCCAAGATTTGTCATCTCAAGCTCATTAATCATAAAAGACTTAAATTCATCAATTTTTTTGTTATTCCGAATATCATTCAAATCATCCACATGTAAACAAATAATCAAAATTTTTGTGCCTTCAAACTGATGTAGAGTGGGGACTCACTTTTACCACGTTGAAATCCGTTATGAATAAAGTCTGCATCAATCCTATCATACCATGTGCTTGATGCTTGCTTTAGCTTATAAAGTGCTTTCTATCTTTTTTTAAGAGGAAAAGTGAATATAAATAAGAAAACCAAAGATTTTGAAGTGCTTACCTTTTTTTCCATCTTGTCCATGCTTCATACATGGGAATATCTTCTAAAGATGATGTGAGGCACATGTTCAAAAAATATAATCTGCTGTAGATGCTGCCTCGGCCCAAAATTTGTTATGAAGTCCTTTAGCTTTCAGTATATTTTTTTTGTCATCTTCACTGAACTCCTTGTTTTGCTCTCTACTACATCATTCTATTGAGATGAATAGCTGGTTGTCAATTGTCAGCATGTACTATTAGCTTCACAAAATTCTTCAAACTCATTAGATACAAATTCTCCTCTTTTATTGATTAAAAGAGTTTTAATCACATAGAAACTTTCATTCTCTACTAAGATTTTTAAATTTTCAAAACACATAAAATACTTTAGATTTTCTTCTGAAAAAATAAGCCCAAGTCATCCAACTGCAATCATCCACAAATAAAGCAAGTGAACCTTGAGCCCTCCAATTAATTTTCTTTAGAAAAGCATTCAATTAATGATGCTTCCTTAGCATACATCCATCACAAATCATATCATCATGTTAGATTAAAGGAAATCCTTCTACCATATCTTTTTGATGCAAGAGATAATTGAGCCCTTTAAAACTAACATATCCACATATAAAGTGTCATAACTAATCATCTTCCAAAAATACTTTCATCACAATAAATGATGGGAAAGCATTATTTTTAACCACAGAAACTTTAAGCAAAAGATGCTTTCTACTTATTTCTCATAAATAAGACACTTTGAATGTTCAAAAATAAGATAGCATCCTTCACTCAAAAATTGGCCTGCACTAGACAATTTTGAATCCAATCTAGGAACATAAAGCACATTATGAATTTCGTTAATATTAGAGATTTTTACAACAACTATGTCATTTTCTATATATCTCTCTCTCAAAGCCATCACCTATCTTCACAGAGCTCTTCACAGACTTGTGTAGATCAACAAATAGGTCTGATTCCCTATCATATGGTTGCCATAACCACTTTTTTCGTACCAAACACTGTTAGAATTTTCTTTCATAGCACTATAAGCAAAAGGTAAATTTTCAGATTTTTCTAACTCTTGTTTTCTTTCAATCAATTTAGCATACTGTTATTAACAAAACTTTTTAATATAGCCAAATCTCTAGCAATAATGGTACTGAATATTTTTTTTGGATTGAGCTCGATCATTACCTTTCTAATTTCTTTGATTTTGACCATCTGACCCCTTCATCCCTCTTACTGGAGCCATCAGAATTGTCTCCACCTCTCCGTTCACAGCCACGACCATATCTTCGGCCTTCGGAGTTTTGTTTGGACTGCTTATCTACATAACTTTTTTCTTTAAATTTGATAGATTCAATTTAGAACTATGGAAAGACTAGCTTAGGAAGAAATGAACAAAAGTTGAACTCTGGCTCTCATATTGCTACATAAAACATACTAACAGTGGAACCTTTCTAGAACTAAAATAATAAAATATTATAAAATAGGTAACTATTTATAGATGTTATCTTGGACTCTAATACTTGACACTATCTAGTTTTATAATTGGAACTCGAACTCAAGAAAGGCTTGGCAGCATGCTTGGAATCAAAATCTACTACATCAGTGTTATGTTCAATGGAATCGAGGAAATTAGTTAATTGGGGGTTGAAAGGGAAGGGCCGAGGCCACCCAGAATCAAACCCCAATCTTTTACTGAGAGGGTAAGAGATGTTACCATCCGAACTAGGGTTCGGACCTTATCAGAGGTTTTGGCTTCCAGAAAAGAACACCATCTTATATACTATGGCCTTTCTTTTCCTTTCTGTTTCTTCTTCCAAAAAAATATACACTGTCATGAATAATGATGTAATGAAAAACAACTCCCACAGATCATATGAGCAAATTCTTTTGACTAAGTAGTAGTCATTCTATAACGAGTAATGACATAACCAAGTACATTTCCTACTATTTCGCCATACATGCCTTAAATAAACAAAGTTAGATTCAAGTAATCATGATTTAAGATATTTTTGTTGGAGTCATACCTTATTTGAGCATAGCTCTTTTATTGTACCAGCCTCATCGAGTTGCAAGAGTTAGATAATTTATAGTTGAATCATCACGTCTAAAAGAAAATTCTTATACTTTCTCGAAAGACATTGCAAAGAGACCAACATGAGATTCTAAGCAATCATGTTTAAGAATTTTCTAGATCAGTTGTCTCTCATTTGAGCATTTCTCTTTTATCAAACCAACATCATGACTATGCTGCAAGTATTAGAGTAGTGACAACTGAATCATCACATGCTTAAGGAAAAACAACTGTTGCTATTTTGCCATACATGTCTTAAAAAACATAGTTAGATTCTAAGTAGTCAAGTTTACTATTTTTTTTTATAAAGAGTCTTACCTCATTTAAGCATTGCTTTTTTTTTTTTTTGCTGCTATAACGGATGACTCATATACTTCTAGTATGAATACATCCAAAAAAAGTCAAAAAGTAACAAGTCTCGGAGTGCTCTAGGCGGCTCCCTCTCACCAACTCAGAGAGCTCCCCTCGAGTGGTCAACTAAGCATTGCTTTTCTGTTGTACTAGCCTTGCCATGTTGCATGCTCTAGAAGCAAAAAATAAGTCATCAGATGCCTAAAAAAAAGCTACTCTTACCTTCTCACATTCCTTGCCTCAAAAACAAAAATTAGATTCAACATAATCACATTCAAGAATACTCTGGATGAGTTGTACCTTATCTGAACATTTCTCTTTTGTCATGCTAGCCTGATAATTTTGAGAGTATTAGAGATATGGCTACCAAGAATCAGCACGTCTAGAAAACAACTCCTATAACCTTGCTCTAAATGCCTAGAAAATTAAAATTAGATTCTGAGTAATCACATTTAAGATTATGTTTGTAAGAGTTGTACCTAATTATTTGCGCAGCACCAGTCTGACTATGTTGTGAATGCTTGAGAAGTGATAGTTATATCATCACATGTCTGAAAAACAAATCTTAGTATCTCAGAATACATAAAATATTAGCTTTAGAACCTAAGCAATCATATTAAGAGTTTTCTAAGAGTCATACCTTATTTGAGCATTCCTCTTCTATCGTACCGGCCCGATGATGTTGCAAGCATCAGAGAAGTGAATGAAATCATCATGTGCCTGAAAACAACACCTACTATCTCCCTATATATGCTTGAAAAACCAAAGTTAGCGGTTAAGTAACATCGCATTCGAGATTTTTTTTCCAAAAAAAACTTAAGTATTGCTCCTCTTTCATGCTAGCTTGATTTTGCTATGAGTGTTGGAACAGTGATGATCGAATCATCGCATGCTCAAAAATAACTCCTAATATCTCACTTTATATGCCTCAAAAACCCAAATTAGTTTCTAAGTAATCATATTCAAGATTTTTCTGGAAGAGCCACAGCTTATTCGAGCATGGTTATTCTGCCATACCAACCTACTTGAGTATTGTTATTCTACTATGCCAACATGTTGTGAAAATTAGAGATGTGAAAGCATCATTACATGTCTCAAAAAGAAATCTTGGTATCTCACCACACATAAAATATGAATTCTATATAGAACCTACATAATCACATTAAAACTTTTCTAAGAGATATATATCTTAGATTGCTCTTTGCAAGTGTTACAAAAGTGATAATGGAATCATCATATACCTAAAAGCAATCCCTACTATCTTACCATAAATGCCTGAAAAACCAAAGTTAGAGCTTAACTAATCATTTTTAAGATTTTCTTAGGAGACTTGTACCTTTTCGGAGCATTGACCCTCTTCATACTACCTGATTGTTGCAAGTGTTAGAGAAGTGACAATCGAATCATCACATGCTTGCGGAACAACTTCTAATATTGCACTATACATGCCTCAAAAACTAAAATTACATTCTAAGCAATCATGTTTAAGATTTTTCTACAAGAACCATGCTTTATTTAATTGAGCATTGCTACTCTGTCATACCAACCTGTTGTGGATACTAGAGATGTGACAACCACCATCCGATGTCCAGATAACAACTCTCTGTATCTCACTAGATACAAAAATATTAACTTTATAGCCTGAGTAATCAGATTAAGATTTTTCTTCTTTTTTTGGAGATAGAGAGGGATTCATCCCTTATTTAAGCATTGCTCTTTTCTAATACCAACCTAACAATCTCTAGAGAAGTGACACTGGAATCATCATATGCCTTAAAAAACCAACTCCTACTATCTTACCATACATGCCTGAAAAACCAAAGTTAGAGCTTCAGCAATCATATTGAGAATTTTCTCTTGGGAGAAAGTTGTACCTGACTAGTTACTGGAACATTGCTTCTCTCCTGTACAAAAATAATTGTGCTGGCTCTGCTGCAAGTGTTAGAGAGGTGACAATCAAATCATCACATGCTTAAAAACAACTCCAAATATCTCACCATGCATACCTCAAAAACCAAAACTAAATTCTAAGCAATCTTATTTAAGATTTTGTAGGAAAATCATCTTATTTGAGTATTATTATTCTATGATGCCAACCTGTTGTCCCTATTAGATAGGTCACAATTGAATCATCACATTTGGAACATCCTATAATCACATCACACCAGTACTGCTCTACTACTGTAGCTGCACCTATGAAAAGTTTATGCCCTGAAGACTGGATCTCTTTTACCAAAAAAAAAAAAAAAGAAGAAAGAGAGAGATAAGTTCTCAAAAGACCAATTTGCCAAAATATCCTTGTATTCCGATGTCTGAGATCTACAACATTTTTTTTCTTAAATCTTTTCTGAATAACCCCTGTGACCCTGTCTATTCCGTACAGAAAATACATCCAAAAGGCCACAGATTATTTTAACTACCCCGGAAGACACACCCAGGGACGCCTGTCGGATCCGGTGCTCCGCCGATGATATCTAATCCAATCCCGCCACGGAGACGGGCCGGGTCACATTAAAACGCTCAGGCGGTGCAGCCGGAACAAGTTTCTACAGGGATTCCGGGTGCTTCGCCGCCTCATCGGACGGCGGAGGCGGCATCTCCTTCACCGGAGGCGGCAGTGGCGGCGTCTCCTTCACCGGAGGAGGCGGAGGCGTCTCCTTCATCGGGGGCTGCGGCGGCGCAATCTCCTCCACCGGCATCAGTGGCGGCGGCCTTTGGTCGAGCAGAAGCGGCGGCGGCGCAAGCTCCTCCGGCATCAGCAGCGGCAGCTCCTCGTGGCCGGCGGCCACGAAGTCCAGCATGTCGCGGCCTACCACGCCGGCGGCGGCTTCTGGCGGCTTCTGCGAGTAGCGGGCTATGATCGGAACGGTCCAGAGGACTAGGGCAGTGGACATCAGTAGGGGAGCGAAAAAGCCAAGGATGGTTAGGAAACTGGGGAGGATATGCAGTATGCCGACGGCGGCGGCGACGCCCAGGGCGGCGGTGAGGAGGTGGTACCGCCACTCATAAAGGGTTTCCGGGATGGCCATTGGAGAAAAAGCCTCTTTTTTCAGCTAGCTCACAAACCTAGGTTTAGGTTTGATGAAATGAAAGCGATAGGAGATATATATATACAGAGATTTAATTTAATTTATTTACAGTCGCATTCAAAGAGATTCCGAGTGCTTGATGACAAGAATTTGTCCTGGTCTTAGCCTTTTTGGGGCTGGGGAGGGAGGGGCAGTGCTTCCTCTTCCTTGTGCAATGTTATTATTTTCAATATATAATATATATATTTCTTAAGTGTTTGAGTTTGCTGTTTATTTTTTTTTCCCAAAAGAGAATGCTTTCCAATATACCATTTGTGATCGTTTTGAGCAATGCTTTAATCCTCACAAATGTGATCCAAGAATGGTACTTCTTTGCTGGAAAAATAAGAAAACCTATTTGGAGGATAATGTTTTTCGTCACTGAACTAGTTGCAGCTGTGTATAGAAATTTTGTTTAATTTTTGTAAGCATCACAAAGAATTTTTGGTAAATTTTGCTTAGCTTTTCCATGCTTGATGTCGTGTCATGGGATCGTCCAATATAAACTAGGTAATGTACCATTTACAGAAAAATAATTTTATCGCCATCTTCACCCCATGCCTCCATGACTCTTCTATCGACTCCTTCCACTTGCTTAATTTTCATAATACTTCTAGGAGATTACATTTTCTTATTCCTATTTGAAAAGAATTTTTTTAATAGAAAACCTATTGTTCTCCATCTTCAAGCAGCCAAAATAAAAATATTTTATTTTTAAAATTTTATTATTGTAAAAAGATTGGAAATGGTTATGCATAAAATTGTATGTAATTTTTTGGAGGGCGGCAAACGTTGTCCAACATAATGTTTGGAAGCTAGGAAGGCGCACATTGTTTTCTATGCTTGATGGCACACCATGTGATCATCTAATGCAAAGATAGCTATGTACTATTGATATAAATAAAATATTTTTCTTTTCAATTGGGCAACCAAAACAATTTGTTTCATGCATCTTCATCTTACTCTGGTAGCTTTCCTTCTACCCTCTCCTTCCCCATATGCAAGCTCCACAAAGTTCTAGAAACGACCATCTTCGTAATTCTACTTGGAAAGAAATTACTCTTCTTTTTTTTTTCTTTAAAGAGAAAAAAATATTATGCCCTAAAAATTCATAATCCATGATTACAAAGTCACAAGGCTTGATTCTCCATGTTCTATTGCTGGCATTAAAAAGGTCTGGACGATAGTTTTCTGTTTTCTTGATGGAGGTAATTTCTTCTGCCTATCTATGAGAGAAAGAGAGGGAAGCATTCTCAATTTGTATTGAAATCTTCTCAATTTATTGTACCTTTTAACTATATGCACTTCTTTTGTGAAGAACATGCAACAATTAAGACATTTATAGAATTTCTGAGATAATTTTTGCTACCCACTTATGATAACCAAACATATCCATAAGCTTTTTTTTTTCTTTGGTTGGGGATGTTACCCTAGAAAACAGCAACATTACCTAGGGCATCAAAACATATCCCCAACTCCCAACCTAATGTTAACTCGACTATTGTTGTCACAGTAGATGGCGATTTGGAACATTTCAATGCTACCTTATCTATTATTATTTAAGTTGAATGAAAATAATCAATAAATCATTTTTAATTTGAGAAAACAAGATCAGAAAATATCAGAAAATCCTATGAGTTAAGGTCTGGCTATCCTAGATTAGCAGTGAACAGCCCCATAAGCTCAAGCCTAGTCTCAGCATATCTAGAGTGAGTAGAGTTACTAACGCATTGCATGGTTATTCTTACATTCTAAAAACGTTTGTTTATTCTAGAGATATTCTATGGATCTGCTCTGTATCTGTTTTTTTTACCTCTAGTATTTTGTCCTTCGATTTGTATGGCAGTGCTGATGAAAAAAAAAAAGAAAAAAAGAAAAGGAAACAACAACAACAACGTTTGTTTATCTCATCTTCTCCTAAACTGGCCGGGCAGTCCAACCCAACGGGCACGCATAAAGTATGAGACTGGATGGGCCACCGGATTCACCGGGTTATCATAGTCCGACGAGATTGGCTGGCTACTTTGAGCCACGTGTTTCTTATTTACTGGCTGAAGCGTCGTGGAAGACACCGGAAAGCGCGAGCCGGCCGGGTCCATCTCGACTCCCTCCCCCTCTTCGCATTCTCTCATTTCGAACCCTTTGAGGCCAAGGAAGTGGAGAGAGGGAAGAATTCGCTCTCGGTTCCGCTAAGGTTCTTCGCGGGATCCTCTCCTGCTATTCGATCTTCGGATCTAATCGTATCTGGAGGTATGACAGCCTTTTCCAAACAAAAAGTCGAATTTTGACGTTAAAAAAAGTTTTTTTTTTTTTTTTTGTGCATGGAATATTTTGATTGATTCTTCTTATATTTTATCTTAAATCCGCGGTCTGATAGCTTCGCGGGGTAGCCCTAGATCTGAATTGGTCCGGTTCTTGATTCCTCGTGGTTTTGTGGAAAAATGTGTTTCCCGTGCTTGTCTTCTGCTTGAGAAATCTTGCTGTTTCTCTTCTTCTTTCAATCAAATTTCTTCCTTTTGATTATATCTCTTCATCATGTAGTGTTGAGGTGCTTCTAGATCGGAATTATATGCCATCTTAATATGAAATAGATGAGTTTATGGAATGGGGTTCGTAGAAAGTTCAAGTTATACCAATGCAACATTGCAATTTTCGTTCTCGTAGGTACAAAACAATTTCAAACCATGAAATTCTGCTGAATGGAACTTTATTGCAGTTCATCGAGGGGTGAAGGATTGAATGGTACCCTTCTGGATCAGTTTTCATATCTGAAATTATCTGGATACACATGCAAATTTTAGCATCCAACTAAATCTGTATTCATAGTTGGATCCATCAAAGAAAATAGGATAGGGACATTAGACAGATACCCAATATCTATGTAAACTTCCAAATCCATTTTCAACCGTATGTGTTCTCATGCAACTCTTCTAAACTCCCAAATGAAAGAGGTTATAGCATCAACATATTTTCAAGTTAATTTTCTTTCCATACGGGACATCTTTAATTTGGTGGATTGCATCCTTGACAGTCAACTTTTTAACTCAAAATGTGTATTTAAGCAAAATTATCGGGATCACTACAAGAGTCATGTAATTAAATAGATGCTGCTTTTTATTGGAAAGCTTGTATACTTTTTTCGGAAATAAGAAAACATAAAGTGAAACAATATTTTACCTGTAAAGTTCAACTACCCAATTTATATCCGTATTGTTTATTTCTGGTTCATGTCTCCATCTGTTTAAAATAAATATAGACACAAATTACAGCATTCATTTAATATAGGTATCCGAATTCATATCAAATGAAAAATGAGAATGTGGATTCTAATCTGTTTTAAGGCTAATTCCTCTACCCCTTGTTAAATGATGAATGCAAAATTTATCTAAATTCAAAGAGTGGTGAATTAAATAGTTGGCTACTCTGATCTGGAAGCAGGAAAATGACGGGAGGGTTCAGAGTGCTGCATCTTGTCAGACCATTTTTGGTGATTTTGCCCGAGGTACAGAATGCTGATCGGAGAATTCCATTTCGGGAGAAAGTGATCTACACTGTAATATCTCTTTTCATCTTTCTGGTCTGCAGTCAGCTGCCACTTTATGGCATTCACTCAACAACAGGTGCCGACCCCTTCTACTGGATGCGTGTTATCCTTGCATCGAATAGGGGGACAGTTATGGAGCTGGGAATTACTCCTATTGTTACTTCAGGATTGGTGATGCAACTGTTGACAGGATCAAAGATTATTGAAGTTGACAACAGCGTAAGAGAGGATCGTGTTCTACTGTAAGTACTGCTTGCTCAAACTGGAACACACACTTAATGATGCTGGGTTAACATCATTTGAGGAAGATTATTCACTATCCTCGAAAACTTTTTACTTGTATAAAAGATGATGCCTTTGAAGAAAATTATTTACTATCCTGTGTAACTTTTTTCTTGTGTGAAGGTTGATGTCTTTCCATTTATTTTACATGCTTTTGCAATGAGGGATGAATGTTGCTTGCATAGTATGTTTTCAATATTGCGGTATTCTGCTATCATGATCCTTTTCCCTTATGACAAAAAAACTGATAACTAATTTTTAATTTTTCTGCTCATGCTATGTAGACTGTAATGTGAGCTATATAGAGACATCCTGCATTTATGTACAAGGACGTATAATATGGAGTGTTAACACATGGACAACTTAAGTAATATGGCAAGCTGAAAGCTACACAAATACCAACTTTTCCTAGTATACCTATATAAACATGAGATGTGCTGCTCTTCAATTATGAAAATGTCATTGAATCTCATATTAGTATCCGGATTCATTTTTGAATAGTTGATGGTCATATGAGATGGCTTGATAAATACTTTCTTATCATGTTATTGTTTTTATGGAAGTTTATCAACATATATGAATAAAATTATGTTTATGCAAGCTTCAGGTTCAAAGAATATTTGGTGTATAGTTGAGGAATCATGATTTGACCTTATGGAAATCAAGTATTTGTATTCGATGTTTTACTTCCAGTCCTTTACATGTGTTGCTGAAGAGGTGGTAAAACAACTCTATTGTAGAAGAATATGTTATTAAGATTATGTATTGACAAGTTAGTGTGGATTATTGCATCTTATATTCAGATCTTTGAGGAAGGACGGGCACAAGGCTTATACAAAGGCAAGGTTTTAAGTACCATGGGACAGGGCTGTCTTGATTTTTCCATGGATTGGGAAGTCTTGTATAATAATAATAAAGATGGGAGATATCCCATACCATCTCAAATCCATTTCCCAACTCGTCTTGTCTCAAACTCGGGATGGTGGGATGCCCCGCCATGCCACTGTTACTTAAAACCTTGTATAAATGTGATGTTCATTAGATAACAAGAGGGAACATAGATGATGTGGTCATCGCTTTGATTCCCATTAGGATTAGACCAGCAATCTGGCATGTTGTTTGGTGGAGATATGCTGTTCCATGTCTTTTCACCATTAATTGTCCTACCTTTGCTTGAAAAGGGACCTAAAATACAGGAGACCGAGATTAGCCACGAATGCATGCCTTCTGCATTCATTATTGTGTAAAGGGTTGTTAAATTTACTCTAGAGCAATAAATGTCTTCCTCCTCCCCAAAGGATGGTATTTATATATTGTCGTTTTCACAGAAATGGCGCACGGAAATTACTGGGCATCTTAATCGCCGTTGGTGAGGCAGTTGCATATGTTCTCTCTGGGATGTATGGCAGTGTCAGTCAACTTGGTGCAGGAAATGCTATACTCATAATCCTACAACTTTGCTTTGCTGGCATCATTGTCATTTGCTTAGATGACTTCTTCAGAAAGGATATGGTCTTGGATCTGGTATTTCTTTATTTATAGCAACCAACATCTGGTGAGTTAATTGCTTTTTCTATCTCTATTTTTTGCCTTAAATTAATACACAAGCTTAGATGTTGATAAACCAATTCACATTGTCTTTGTAGTGAAAACATTATCTGGAAGGCATTCAGCCCCACTACTATTAACAGTGGAAGAGGTGCTGAATTTGAAGGTGCTGTTATTGCTTTGTTCCATTTATTGATAACTTGAACAGACAAGGTCCGATCTCTTCATGAGGCTTTCTACCGTCAGAATCTTCCAAATGTGACAAACCTGCTTGCTACAGTTTTGGTCTTTCTTATTGTAAGCTTTTTCCAAGGTTTTCGTGTTGTTCTACCTGTGAGATCGAAGAATGCCCGGGTCCAACAGGGCTCCTACCCTATCAAGCTATTTTACACCTCTAACATGCCCATCATCTTACAATCGGCACTTGTTTCCAATCTTTACTTCATTTCCCAGGTATGAGATATGGCACTTTCAAATTTTCTTTACCTCCAAAAGGTTTTAACTCTTTTCACTGCAGTTGCTGTACAGGAGGTACAGTGGAATTTTTTTTGTAAATCTGCTGGGAAAGTGGCAGCAATCAGAATATTCAGGAGGTCAATCCATCCCTGTAGGTGGTCTTGCTTACTACGTGACAGCACCATCAAGGTGATTATGCAGTTTGTCTATTATTCCAGTGTTATTTCTGTTCATGTTGGTGTACCGACCTAAGCTCTTGTTTGATTAGGTCTTGTTAGCTTTACCGACCTAAGCTCTTGTTTGATTAGGTCTTGTTAGCTTACTTTCACTAAACTATTCTGTATTCATCATCATTTGTTGGTCATTTTTTTTTAATCCTTCACTAATTATTACCTTCTTGACTGAAAATTGTGCTCTATAGCCTGGCAGATATGGCTGCCAATCCATTCCATGCTCTCTTCTATATAGTTTATATGCTGTTATCTTGTGCGCTTTTCTCAAAGACGTGGATAGAGGTTTCTGGATCATCAGCATGAGATGTGGCTAAACAGCTCAAGGTTCATCTTATCTCTTTTGTCATTTATATTTGTGTTAATTTTTCTTTATAAAAAGTGTATGGATACGGTCATGCCTAATGTAATGACAAATGTTCAGTTTTTGTCTTCTTTTTTTTTATTATTATTTTTGCAAAAAATACTGTTTTCAGAACACTTATGTCTTCTGAAATTGTTAAACTGTATTGGTCTTTCTTTTTACTAATTCTTCAGGGCATATCATAAGATTTTCATAGCGTTAGCTACATCTGCCAACTCAAAAAAAGGGTGTTGTTTTATATCTGGGTTGACTTGCTTCATCTTTCATTCACTACAACTTGTGACTGTATGTTATTAGATGGGCAGAGGTTTTGTTGGGGATTTTAGATACTTCAGACTCCTCATTTATAAGGTTAATATAACAGAAATATAGAACAGTTTAGAAGTTTCTAGAGATCTGTGGTCTAACTGATGAAAGCTTTCTACTATGTCCTAATGTCTTTGTGTAGTTAGCAAGTCTATACTAGGTAAAGATTTTCTCATTTGTAGCCATTCAAGTTCTAAGTTAGGGAATCCAAGACCCAAGCAATGCAAGTGTTTGGGAGTCTTTGTTCTTTTCTATGATAACTATCTTGCTTTAAGGTGTGTACTCTAAGCTTAATTTTGAAGAGTAGTACGGCACCTACCTTGTTTGTTAAAGAGCAGTAAGAGCTTGCACTAGTTTCAAAACACGCTATAAACACCAAACTCCACCTTGGGGTCCTGATAATCTGCCATGTTGGCATTAAGCTTGAAATGATCATAAAACTTGTCTTGAAGCTCCTAGTTGAGATGCCTGAATGCCTTTATTATCGACTGGATTTCTTGCTCTAGTCCTGGTATGCACTACCTGTGCAAGACCTCAGAGTAGACTACTCAACACGGGTGGTTGGGAACCATCATATCAATATTCAAGAGGCAGCTTGACAACTTAGATGCACAAGGTGCAAAACATTAAGATATCTCAGATCTAGGTACAAGGCTCTAAGTGAGGAGAACCTTAGCAAAGTATGGTGCAATATATATATACATATATATATATATATGTATATATATATGTATATATGTATATATATGTATATATACATATGTATCTGTGTGTGTTCATATACATATATAAAAACATTTTAGACGGTGTGAGGCCCAATAGTCCCACATCGGAAAGACTCGTTCCAGAGCTTGGGCATATGAGGCGGGTGTCTCCTAATCCTGCAGACGCGTTTTGGGTGGAAAACAAAACCGGGGAGGGGTGAAGGACGCTTGTGTGAAGCCCCAGAACCGGACAATATCTAGCAGGGGAGCCCCGTGTTCCCCCCTCATGTGGCCCCCACGTGGGCACTGGGTGCCTCACGTGCCTCGCAGAGGCGGGGGCGTGACATTTGGTATCAGAGCCAGGTTATTAAACTTATGGTTATTAAACTTGTTTTTTAATATTAGTAACTTATGGTTTTATTTTGTAATTGCATATTAGTATGGTGAGGAGTTACATGTCTTTTGGGTTTTAGTCATGTGGGAGTTACATGTCTTTTGAGTTTTTAGTCATGTGGGAGTTACATGGAGTTATAAGGGATTTATTTAGAGAAAGTTATTTGAGATTTATTTGGGGTTATGAATGGTGTAATGACCAATTCAATTAGGAAGGTTAAAAGACAATCTAATGATGCCTATAAATATCCATGTACTCTAGTTGTTTTAAAAATAAGTGGAATACAAGTTATTCATGTGTGCCTAAAATCCTCTCCACTTTTCTTCCATAGAATAATTTGTGAGTGTGAATCCTCTTGATTTCCAACAAATTGGTATCAGAGCCAAGACTTTTCTTGTGAGAAAGAGTGATGGCAAATGGAATGCTTCCGTTTCTTATGCCGCGGTTCACCAAGGATAACTATGAAAATTGGTGTATCCGTATGAAGGCAATCTTGGGATCTCAAGATTTGTGGGAGATCGTTGACAAAGGCTACACGGAATCGGAGAGTGAAGATTCCTTGACTCCAGCTCAAAAGGAGTCCTTACAAGCCACAAGAAAGAAGGATCGGAAGGCCATCATGATCATCCATCAATGTTTGGATGATGGCATGCTACAACGAGTTGCTAATGCAACTTCTTCGAAGCAAACTTGGGAGATTCTCCAAAACTCCTATCAAGGAGTTGACAAAGTCAAGAAGATTCGTCTTCAATCTTTGCGTGGTGAATTTGAAGCCTTACATATGAAAGAATCCGAATCAATCTCGGATTACTCTTCAAGGGTGTTGACCGTCGTAAATCAACTAAGGAGGTACGGCGAAAATGTGAGTGATACAAGGGTTATTGAAAAAATCCTTCGTTCACTGGATCCCAAGTTCAATTTTATTGTTGTAGCCATTGAAGAGTCCAAAGATCTAGACTCCATGACAATCGATCAACTCATGGGGTCACTACAAGCTCATGAAGAGAAGGTTGTCAAGAAGCAAGAGACTTTAGAGCAAATGTTACAAACAAAAGTCTCTTTGAAAGAAAAAGAAGATCGTAGTTGGAAAGGCGAAAGAGGTCGTGGACGTGGAAATGGACGTGGTAGAGGAAGAGGTGGTTGTGGATCATCCAACAAAGAAGAAAAGAAGCAAGAATGGTATCAATCAAGAGGACGTGGAAGAGGAAACAATTCGAGATCAAATGGAGGGAGGTATGATAAATCTCGAATTCGTTGCTATAATTGTCAAAAATATGGTCATTTTGCTTCGGAGTGTAGAAGTTCTTCTCAAAATATCGAAGAAGAAGCTAACTATGCTGAAAATGAAGAGACGGAGCAAACTTTGTTGTTGGCATGCAAAGGAGAAGAAAATGGAGATCATGATTTATGGTATCTTGACAATGCGGCTAGCAACCACATGTGCGGTGACAAAAGCAAATTTGTGGAGTTGGATGAAACTGCAAGTGGTAATGTGATTTTTGGAGATTCTTCCAAAGTATCGATCAAGGGGAAAGGTACAATTTTGATTCGCTTGAAAAATGGTGATCATCAATTTATTGCTAATGTTTTCTATGTCCCAAGCATAAAAAATAATATTTTGAGCTTAGGACAACTCTTAGAGAAAGGCTATGATATTCAAATGAAAGATCTTAGTCTTTCGATAAGAGATCAAAAGGGAAGTTTGGTGGCCAAAGTTAAAATGACAAGAAACCGCATGTTTTTGCTCAACCTTCAAACCGATGTTGCTAAATGCTTGAAAGCTTGTGTTGAAGATCCAAATTGGCTTTGGCACTTGAGGCTTGGGCACTTGAATTTTGATGGGCTAGAATTATTGGCCAAGAAGGATATGGTGAATGGGTTGCCCTTTATTGACCACCCAAATCAACTTTGTGAAGGATGTCTCTTTGGCAAGCAATCAAGAAAAAGCTTTCCAAAAGAAGCCAGCACAAGAGCAAGGGAACCACTACAACTTGTTCATTCAGATGTTTGTGGTCCATTCAATCCACCATCTTTTGGTAAGAACAAGTACTTTCTTTTATTTATTGATGACTTTAGCCGGAAGACTTGGGTGTATTTTCTTAAAGAAAAATCGGAGGTGTTTGAAGCATTTAAAAAATTCAAGGCACTTGTTGAGAAACAAAGTGGTTTTGATATAAAGGCTATACGATCCGATAGAGGAGGTGAGTTCACATCAAATGCTTTCAAAAATTTTTGTGAAGAAAATGGAATTCACCAACCTTTAACGGTTCCAAGATCCCCGCAACAAAATGGGGTTGCGGAGAGAAAAAATAGAACCATCCTTAATATGGTTCGGAGTATGTTAAAAAGCAAGAATATGCCTAAAGATTTTTGGGCCGAAGCCGTTAATTGTGCAGTGTACTTATCCAACCGGTGTCCTACTAAAAGTGTGCCAAATCAAACACCACAAGAAGCATGGAGTGGAAGAAGACCAAGTGTCTATCATTTGCGTGTTTTTGGAAGCATAGCCTATGCACATGTGCCGGATGAAAAGCGCTCCAAGCTAGATGTCAAGAGTGAAAAATTGGTCTTCATCGGTTATGATGCAAGATCCAAGGGCTACAAGTTGTACAATCCAAGAAGTCACAAGATCATCACTAGTAGAGATGTTGAATTTGATGAAGCAAGTTCATGGAATTGGAATTCTCCAAAAGAAGAGTATGACTTTTTTCCTTTCTTTGAAGAGGCGGAGCCCCCTTCTCCACCTTCAACACCTCCATCATCTGCTCAAGTGCAATCATCTCCATCATCAAGTGAGGCAAGCTCAAGTGAAGGACCAAGAGGCACAAGGAGTCTTTAAGACATATATGATGCCACGGATGAGGTAACGGAAAGATTAAGTGATTTAACACTTTTTTGTCTTTTTGCCGGTAGTGAACCTCTAAGCTTTGAAGAAGCAACTCAAGACAAGAAGTGGAGAGATGCTATGAATGAAGAAATCAAAGCCATAGAGAAGAATGGAACTTGGGAGCTTACTACTCTTCCGGAAGGGCAAAAGGCAATCGGAGTTAAATGGGTGTACAAGGCAAAGAAGAATTCAAGAGGAGAAGTCGAGAGGCACAAGGCAAGACTTGTTGTCAAGAGATACAACCAAAGGCCTGGGATCGACTATGATGAGGTATTTGCACCCGTTGCTCGTTTGGAAACTATTAGATTAATTATTTCTTTGGCGGCACAAAATAATTGGAGAATCCATCAAATGGATGTGAAGTCCGCTTTTTTGAATGGTCTTCTTGAAGAAGAGGTTTATGTGAAACAACCTTTGGGATATATTGTGAAAGGGCAAGAAGACAAAGTTTTGAAATTAAAAAAAGCCTTGTATGGCTTGAAGCAAGCACCAAGAGCTTGGAATACCAAAATTGACAAGTATTTCCAAGACAACAAGTGCACCAAATGTCCTTATGAGCATGCCCTTTACACAAAGGTCAATGATAATGGAGATATATTTGTGGTTTGCTTGTATGTAGATGACTTGATTTTTACCGGCAACAATTCTATTATGTTTGAAGAATTCAAGCAAGCTATGTCTCAAGAGTTTGAGATGACGGACATTGGCCTTATGGCTTACTACCTTGGCATTGAAGTGAAGCAAATGGAAGATGGAATGTTCATCTCTCAAGAAGGTTATGCTAAAGAAGTTCTCAAAAAGTTCAAGATGGATGATAGCAATCCGGTGAGCACCCCTGTGGAATGTGGAGTCAAATTATCAAGATATGAAGATGGAGAAAAGGTAGATCCTACATTCTTCAAAAGTCTTGTTGGAAGTTTAAGATATTTAACTTGCACAAGGCTGGATATTCTATTTGGGGTTGGACTTGTTAGTCGGTATATGGAAGCTCCTACTTCATCCCATTTGAAGGTGGCCAAGAGAATTCTCCGCTACATCAAAGGTACCCTTAATTATGGCCTATTCTATTCATTTGTTGATAACTTCACACTTGTTGGATATAGTGATAGTGATTGGGCCGGAGATGTGGATGAAAGAAAAAGTACGACGGGATATGTTTTCTTTATGGGAAGTGCGGCTTTTACATGGTCTTCAAAAAAGCAACCTATTGTGACACTTTCTACTTGTGAAGCGGAGTATGTTGCCATCTCAAGTTGTGTTTGTCAAGCTATTTGGCTAAGGTATTTGTTGAAGGAGCTTCATATGTTACAAGAAGAACCAACGGAGATTTTTGTGGACAACAAATCAGCAATAGCATTAGCCAAGAATCCGGTGTTTCATGAGCGAAGCAAGCATATCGATACAAAGTATCATTTCGTTAGAGAATGTATGGCTAAGAAGGAAGTGAAGCTCAAGTACATGAAGTCTCAAGATCAAATTGCCGATATTTTCACTAAGCCCCTCAAGAGTGAAACATTTTGCAAGTTAAGGAGTTTGTTTGGAGTTGCAAAACCAAGTTTAAGGGAGGGTGTTGGTTATTAAAGTTGTTTTTTAATATTAGTAACTTATGGTTTTATTTTGTAATTGCATATTAGTATGGTGAGGAGTTACATGTCTTTTGGGTTTTAGTCATGTGGGAGTTACATGTCTTTTGAGTTTTTAGTCATGTGGGAGTTACATGGAGTTATAAGGGATTTATTTAGAGAAAGTTATTTGAGATTTATTTGGGGTTATGAATGGTGTAATGACCAATTCAATTAGGAAGGTTAAAAGACAATCTAATGATGCCTATAAATATCCATGTACTCTAGTTGTTTTAAAAATAAGTGGAATACAAGTTATTCATGTGTGCCTAAAATCCTCTCCACTTTTCTTCCATAGAATAATTTGTGAGTGTGAATCCTCTTGATTTCCAACAAAGTGCACCCTTAAAATGATCTATATTATGAAAAAATGCCTAGAAATCAAAATTCATGTGCTTTGTAGCCTTTAACCTAAGAACAATGAACGATTTTAATAGCATGGTACCACATTTTGCTATGATTTGGTCATCAAAATGCATTAATGAAATCATGATTAATGAAGTGGGCCATCAATTAATATGGTCTATAATATATTTTTGATCTGATTCGGGAAAAAGAAGGAATTCGCTCTCAAATCTCTTAAAAGCATATTATATAATAGGAAAATAGGCAAAGTAGGGTCTAGGTTCCTTTTTTTCACCAGTGATGATAAAATTAAACTACAAAATCTTTATTTATACTAGTGAGATCTGCCCTTTAATAGTCCAGGTTGAATTCCTTTTTCAGTTAAAAGAGATTACAACTTTTCCAAAATAGACATGATTAATGGAAATGACCATAGAAAATCTAAAATCCTATATCAACTTCCACATCAATTTTGTCTTTAGCTACCTTAATTAATTCTTTCTGGATTGAGAGATATGTTTGGATAAAGTTTCTCCCATAATGAAAATTTTTCACTTTGACTGACCTGTTTCAAGGCCCAAATGATGGAATTTGGCACTTGAATACTAGCTATTCCAATATCTTTAACGTCATATTGTAGATCTTGAAGAGTTTTATGATTTAGAAAAAAGAGCATATCGTTCAGATATCATATGAGCAAGTTAGGGTCTTTAGAAGTTTGACATGCAACTTAGCTTTACAATATAGCAGATCTCGCTCCTAGATTTTGCCTAGACCTACCTATAGTTGCTATAGTGGTCCACATCTAGTAGGGTGATCCTACTGGATCGATTTTAGCCCATTAATGCAATTAATGCTATTTTTATTTTTACTTGATATGTATGTTAAAGATCCCTAAAAATATATGATTTTTTAATGTCCACCAATTTTTGAAGGTGTAGATCAAACTCAATGGTGGGGATCTTCAATTTGAGTATTGTTATTTTTAGAATTGTTAGATATTTTATCAAATATTTAACATTTATTGTCTATTCTCACTCATATAAGTAATAAATTCATCAAGTAAATATATTTGATGTCAAAAATAATAGAAATACAATGCAAAAAAGTAATAATTTATTGTTCCTCCCCCCCCCCCCCCCCCCCCCCCCCTCCTTCCACACACACATACACACTAAATACACTCACTTAAAACACACTCATATAGAGACACATACGCATGCAAACCACATGAACAGTCTTGAAGGCGTGCTTTTTTGGCCTAGGCACCTTTCTGAGGTGCTCATAAGATACGCATCTGGAGTACCTGGATGAGTTACATTCTCTTGTGGTAGGCAAGGAACTTGGGTTGTAGACGGGCATGCCTTGCACCTCAAGTTCACCATAGACATGCTCATAACAAGGCTGGAATCTCGTGCTTCCTCCTTGAGCCCTTAAACTTGCTTATCTGTTCATAGTTTGGTGGTGGTCTGTGTGGGTCTTGCAATAGACCTTTGGCTCACAAGTGGTCTTTCTTTTTTTCTCTTCATAAGCATGTAATGAGACAGCAGGTTCAATCCTATAATTATAATTTTATACCTTGCATATGCAATTCTGACCTGTTCGGTGCATTCATACAAAACTCTTATGGTCTCACTGTGAATTCATTCTTGAAGCTAGATAAGGTCCATGACCAGTACATAGCCCCATAGTCCAGATCATGTCGTGAGGATAAATAGAACAATTATGCTCTTTATTCCCCCTAGTTGCATCATACAAGAACCAGTTTATGAGTCACAAAGTAATTCTTGTTCACCTGAAAATCTATTACTGCATAGGTGTTTTCTTAACTTCTACTCTTTTATTTGGAAATTTTCACCTTATCTATGCTGATCATTTGACAATGACATTTTATTTTAACTTTTATTGTTTTGTTTTAGGAACAACAAATGGTGATGCCTGGTCATAGGGAGTCCAATCTACAGAAGGAGTTGAACCGCTACATTCCAACTGCTGCAGCATTTGGGGGCATGTGCATTGGTGCCTTGACGGTTCTTGCAGATTTCATGGGAGCAATTGGTTCTGGAACGGGGATACTACTTTCTGTGACTATCATATATCCATATTTTGAGATGTTTGAAAAGGAGAGAGCAACTGAGCTTGGGTTCTTCGGATTTTGATTCTTGGAAAGTCGCACGGAGGACAATCTAGATGAAGGCTAAAAAGAGAGCCATTTCTTGCAGTTTTGGGGAAACATGAATGTGGGACAGATACAACTATACAAGGCCTTTTTAACATCAGGTGTAGGAGTACAAGAAGTTTAGCTTTCGCCAGTGTAGTTTTTTTTGTTCACACAGACTATTCTGACGCTGGATAGACCAAGTTGAAAGAAAGATGTGTTGTGTCCAGCCAAAGTAGACAATATATTTTTAGTATTTCAATTCAGTTTAATTTCGTTTGATCTTTTAAGAAGCTAACAGATAAATGTTGATCTCTAATTATCTTTGTGTCCAGCCAAAGTAGACAATATTTTTTTTAGCTTGTTAATCTGTGCTTCTCCATGCTTCAGAAACTCCACTCTTTTACTGCTTGACTAGAACTCAAAACAGATTTTGATATTTACAGTCATGCAATTTATACTGAACCTCGGGATGCTTCATGAAATCTCTAATGCAAAATATGTGCAAAAGATATTATTTGACAATTTTTGTTCTGCATTGGAGTCTGACAGAATCCTTAATAAGATCAGCAGAAAGTAGATTATTTATGAAGAGAAGAAGGATATTATGTGGCCATTCTGTTCATGATTTAAGAGGATCAGAGTACACACCATATTTGTGGTTGGTAATGTTTTTCTTCTTGTGATTAACCAGTTTGAAGTCTCCAATTATAAAAAGATCCTATCGACATCATCATTCTCATTAATGAAAAAGTGGTCAAAGATTTACATAATGGAACATGCTACAATCGCTTTCTCTTAAACTTGCTTGAAAAACAATTAAAGAGGAAAGGCTTGCCTTGACAAGGACTACACTTGAAAGGAAAAGAGGAAATAGCCAAGAAAGAATCAAAGATGTTGAAGTCCCGGGAGGATATCAAATGTTGACGAATCTTGATGGATGTCAAGGATATATTTTTAAAGCGCCCATCCTTTATATTTCATTGCAATTTTTCTGGCCGATCTATTGTGGTGGGTAGTGAAGATTGGTAATAAGTGTCAGATAAAATTCAACAGCTTAAAAGTTGTCCTTCAGAAATTGCTGATGAAGGCAGTCCATCACAAACCACAGATAAAAGCTCATCAAGGCCCCCCAATTTTTTCTCACAGAAGTGTTAAAGGTCCCTAAAACACATTCCTCCAGATTCTATGTTGTAGAAAATCTCATGTAAAGCTTCCCCTTAAAATACATTTTGTTCCATTAAGTATCCTTTATATATTGTTTATTTCTTCAAAATCTAAATATCTTTTTTAATACTTTTTGATGAAGAAATAAACACTGAATTGTTCCATGCTGAAATTTCCATGGACTATGATAAATCTGTAGTAACTGGTCATGATGCATGCCTGCGTTTTAAGCCTGTCGACGCCAATTTTACCAGTTCATGATGTTCATTGTCGACAGCACCGCGATGATCATGCCATTTCTCTGTGCTTATCTCCACAGCTTCTAAATCCAGAACCACCTAAGCTACCCTTCCCTTGCCACACAAAATGTCACTCTCCTCACCTACCTCAGTGTGTACAAGTTTAGACCCAATCTTCTTTGGGCCACATGATTTCTCACCGACATCGGTACACTAGATCCTTATCTCATGCCATCATTGAAAACTTGCAGGTTGTAGGATGCATGTTCTTGTCATCAAAGAATCACCATTAAGAAAATTATCTTTTCATGGAAGAAAAAAAATGAGGAAAAAAAACAGTTCATTTGTTCTTGATATTGTTCCATGATGTTATGATGGATATGAATCTTTTCCAAGAAGTATATTGAAGGTTTTAGTATCTGTGGCGTAGCCTGAGACCACCTACCACTGCCAAGAACTTAGATAATCTTCATATCATTGTCTTAGCTAAAGTAAGAAAACGTGTCAGTGGAAACCCCACTTCTTGAGATGTCAAACAAAGTATAATTAATACTGTGTTCTCATCGATTCGCACCAATTGTTTGTTCCAAAACTCTCCATGCTGTAAAGGAAGATTGCGATATTCAGTGATGTTTGTGGAAATGTTTGTGATGGCTTCTGACTTTATCATGGTGTTGGTGAATGATAGACCCTTTCCTTTGTCTTCTCAACAAGACAAATAAAATGGAACAAAACAACAAAGGCCATATGGCAAGGTGTCCCAGGGAGAGCAACCCTGGTGTTACGGGACAGTCCTTCAAGCAAAGGAAGGGAGATTGGTCTAGTTTTTAGTGATATCTTTCAAGCTACTTCAGCCTTCAAAAAACAAACGTCCGGATGATCTTTGCATGACTGCAAACAGATGTGAGCTAGGAAGTGTTTTTTTTTTGTGTCAAATGTTGGTTTCTCAAAATAAACAATGAACGGGTCTAGAAACAAGGTATTCTAAAACAGCAGCTGCCAGGAGACAAGAACTCAAAGCTTGGTTTTTTGTCGGAATTATATTGTCCTGCTCTTGCTGTGTTGGTTACTGCTGTCTGATAATATTCATAGAATCTGATATCATTTTGTTTTCTAAAAGTATATATATATATAAAACTATAATCCTGGGCTTGAATTAAATTACAAATTTGCAAATCAAAAGTGATATCAGTAATTGAATCCATTATGTCAGCAGACTGAGGGTATATCTTACAAGTCCAGCTAATTAAAGAAGATAAACCATTTCACATTGATATTTTTGACACAAACAGGGTAATAGCTCAAATTAAGATCAGCCTTCTCCATTTGGAGGAGGCTTCCATTTTGTTTTCCATTGAGATGCTCTAGGATTTATGTATCATTGTAGATTGACTAGAAGTTATCATGACAAATCTGTAAGACATGGAGGCCTTGCATATATCATATGATTGAACTTTTTTTACAAGAGTTGGAGCTCCTGAGCTCCATCTTTCAGAATAAATTCTAGAGCTTTTATCTAGTTAAATTGAATAATTTAAAAACCCATCTTCATCTTTTTTTTATTATTATTAACGACGGCCGACATAAGAAAATGTGCAAACACAAAGTACTAATTGAAAATAAACTGCACACCATTTCTTATACACGCGTTTTCTCTCTCTCTTTTTTTTTTCCCTTCTCTTGTATATATATATATATATATATATATATATATATATATATATATATATATATATATATATATATATATATATATATATATATGATGTAAATAGAAATTTGGCTTGGGACTTCTTGTTCCTTGGTCCCCTGGGAGAATCTTCCCTCGAACGAGAGTTAAAGCTAGCCATCATCACCAATCCTCCAAATCATATATGAAACCGGTGGAAAATAGACCTAGCCCATCTTTTCTCTGGTCCTGTGGGGTTTATTGCCCTGATTCCCATATCTAAAACTTCAGACAGAAATCTTATTAACCACTTGCACCAACAAATTGGTACCTATTTACCAATAAAACAGCCGGCTTTCTCTTCAGTCTACGTCGAGTTTTTCTTTCTCTCTTTTTTTCTAAAAATCTTCTCCCTTCTTCTCAGCGACGAAACGCGCCTTCTCTCTCTGTCTGTGGAATCTAATTCCATTGATAAAATGGCTTCTTCTACACATGATCCATACTATAAATACCCCAAACAGTCTCCTTTGTTTGCTGGGCTTCTCTCTTACGAAGTTCGAACAGGGGAAGCAGGGGAAGCAGGGGAAACAGGGGAGTCTGGAATAGAGGACTGCGAGGGAGATGGGTAGCCTGGGCGAAGCTGGTGAAAAGGAGATGTTTCCGAGCCCTCCAGATCCTGTTATGATCGAACTCAATCGATTGGAGGACCAGCTTAGAGGTATGTTTATGTACAAGACTCCTTTGCTCTTGTTTTATACTGGGTGTTCTGCTTCAAGTGTTTATTGTCTTGCATGAAGGAAAGGTCGTTCCTTTTATAACGAAGTTTCATGGACATCGTTAATTCTTATCAAAAAATTGTCCTTGAAGGATTTTTTTTCCTTTTTAAGGTTTCCTTGAGGAGGTGAACTTCGGTTTCCATTTCATTTCGTCTGTTCTTCTAATCGACAGTATTTTGTTTGTAATTTCTGATTGGCTTACTCTTTATTTAGTTCTTATGTCCCGGAGATTCTATGGTTAAACATTGTTCTAGTTTAACGTTCTATTTCCATGGAGGAGTAGAAATAATTCGTACAAAAGATAGGGGAGCTTAGCACCTTTTTTTCTGATTGACTTGTACTTCTGACTCTGCTGGAATTTGTGGCTTTTCTTTCTTTCTTCTTCTTTTTTTTTTTTTTGATGACTGGATCGAGATTACTGTGGAGTCATGTAGGTGGTTTATTTTACAGTATAGATAATGACTGAAGGAAAATTCATTCAGAATTAGTTGATACTTGATGGCTGCTTGTGGTCTTCTGAGAACAGTTTGAGGTCATAAGGAAACAAATTTTACTGTTGGAGACCTTGTGGCTACTTGATGCTACTAACATGTAAAATAAAACTTATATGTGCCTACAAAAAACCGACCCCCTTTTTGGAACATTGGTCTCAGGTCATTGATGGTGTAACATGACTTGATTTGTATTGTTAGTTAAGAACCAAGTCACTGAGTTTTCTTTTTGGTTATCGGTTCAAGGACGCAAGGTGACCCTGCTAGATAACTTTCCCATGAAAATGATGTATACGAATATGTAGTATACTAGAAAGCCATAATTTATCGCAAAACAAACTAGACTTAAAAAAATAGAAAAAAAAAACCCTGCTGAATATACTTATTTTTTATCACTTTTAATATTAATCATGTTCTTCTTGACATTAGATAACTATTTCTCCCTTAGTTCTGGTTCATTTCTTCCGAGTAAGCCTGAAAAGAATCTGAAAATTGTAATACGTCATAACCTAAAGCTTGACCCTTGTTATTAACATGAAGGTATGGCAGAAATACTGGTGCAATTACTTGGGCATTAGGCATAGCAGAAAGCCAAAGTTACTGTACTTCCATTTTAAACAACATGGACAAAAATTTATAGCATAAGAAATTTGAGAGGAAAATTTTTTTTAACTCCTACTGCCTATTCTTATTTTTCTCTGCAGTTTGGTGCTGCATTCGTTCTTGGCCCTCTTATTATTGTTTTTAGCTGCAAAATTCTTTAGCCAGACTTCTTTGTTTCTATAATTTTACCATAGGGTTTTGCTCCTTTGCCATTTTATGGGATAGCATGGGAGATGGGCAACCTAATCAGTAGAGAGACGATATATTGGATTAGTTCTAGATTAGCACATATGAGTTTGAGATTCGTCATCTAATATATCCTATTGACTCTACAGAATTTTCATTTAATATCTGAGATCAAGAAATGGATACGCTTTGTCTACACCTTTTTGCTAAAAAGAAAAATGGTTTTTATTTTTTTTGGGTCCGAGTTTTTGTTGTGACTTAGGTATGCCATTTGTGCATATGAAACTTTTGAATGTCAGAGGTGCCTATACTGTGTTTATACCAAGACCTAAATATAAATTTATTAGTAATGATACCTAATCTTCACAAATCTCATGACTTGCCTGCTTTTTTTCTCCCATATATCCATGTGGCCTGATTCTGATACAATTTTTTAGAACCACTTTGAAAGCGAAATATCATTTAGTAAAATTTCTAATTTAAGAGCTGCTTTATATGTCAAATGATCTTAATATGAAATGTGGGGATGTAGGATGAGTGGTATTTAAAAGCAAGGTTAATATTGAGACAGAGGCACTAATCATCCTTTTATAATGTGGTACTGGGTTTAATCACTGAGGGGATAACATGACCGACGTGACTTCATGTTCAGGTTAGTGCAAGAGGCAATTAGAGATCCGGATTTCCCAATAAAGCTTATTGGTTGTGTTTATGTCTTGCAGTTTAAGAACACCTCCTTCTTACTATGAATATTAGTAAGAGTTGTTGGTTACATGTCAAGAGAGCCAATAGTTATTTGAATTATGAATTATAAGTTAGACTACTAATTTGCCTATTTAATTGGAGTGAGTTCTTAGTTAAATGTAGCAATACACACCTCCAATTCATTTGCTTGCTTAAGTCCTTATTTTGATCTGCAGACAAGGAGAGGGAGTTGGGACTTGCCAACTATGAAATCAAGGCTTTGAAAGCGACGGAACTTATGAAAGATAAAGCTGTAGTGGAGGTAATGAATGTACTGAATTCCTCTGAAATTTAATTATTTGGATATCGTGGGTGTTTATTTTAAAGTGATTCTATGTCTTATTCTTTCCAGCTTAATAATGAATTGAAGAAAGTTGATGACAAACTCAGAGCTGCCGAGAAGCAACTAGAACAGAAGGTGTTCTGTTTGTTTCTTTAGATTTGGAATCTGTGAATATAGTTCACTTTAGATGGATAGCCTTTTTACAACTTAGATATATTGCTTAACAGAATCTTGAGATCAAGAGGCTAATCGATGAGAAAAAAGAAGCCTTGGCTGCACTGTTTGCTGCAGAGGCAGCTTTGAGAAGAGTTCATGCATGTCAAAAGGATGAGGAATACCTTCCAGTTGAGGCTGTGATTGCCCCACTTGAGTCTGATATAAAAAAGTACAAGAATAAGGTATGAGGCATAGGTTCTTCTGATACCATTATAACAAAAAACATCTGTAGTGTTGGTGTTTTTTGATTTTGTGGACTTATACTGCAGATTACGAAACTTCAAGAGGATAAAAAGGCTCTGGAACGGCTCATAAAGTCTAAAGAGGCGGCTTTGATTGAAGCAAAAAATATATTGTGTATTGCTCTTGAACGGGCACTGATAGTAGAGACTGTGCAAAACAAGAACATTGAATTGAGGAGGCAAATAGAGATATGCCAGGCATAACCATAGATGTATCCTTTTTGTTTGTGCACAAGCTGTGGGAAGTTAGATCACTAACCTTTCTGGATTCCTTTATCATGGTGCAGGAAGAAAATAAGCTTTTGGAGAAAACAAATCGTCAGAAGATTGTAGAAGTGGAAAAGCTTACTCAAACTATTCATGAACTTGAAGAATATATTCTTGCAGGCGGTGCAGCTGCTAATGCTGTGCGTGACTATCAGCGGCAGGTTGCTGAATTAAATGTAAGGTTTTAGTTTGTCATCATCTGTTCCTCTATGATTCTTTCTCCAGAGGTTAATTTGGGGCATTAATTTATCATCATCTATTTTCTAGGAAGAGAAAAAAACTCTTGAGAGAGAGCTAGCAAGAGCTAAAGTTTCAGCAAATCGGGTGGCAACTGTGGTCGCAAATGAGTGGAAGGATGGCAATGGCAAAGTCATGCCTGTCAAGCAATGGCTGGAAGAGCGAAGATTTTTGCAGGTACTTTTGATTTGAACAAAATGCAAGAATTTTCAATGGTTTTCCTGACTGTTTGTATTTTACCTCATTTTCATGAAATTCCAATGCTCTTGATGTTATTTGAAGGGAAAGAGGAAGCCTTTCTATTTTCCAAAAGCATAAGAAATTACTGATGCTATTTAAACATGGTCTGAAAAGATAGCAAATAGCATAGCCATAGATCATACATGCATTATCATTTTAAATTCTGTCTGTCTTGATAAACTGATGGATAACATTAGTTACATTTAATGTCTTGACTTAAATGGTGATGCATTTGTAGGGAGAGATGCAACGGTTGCGGGATAAGGTAGCTGTAGCAGAAAGGACTGCCAAGGCAGAAGCCCAGCTTAAGGTATGAAATCTTACAGCTCACTTTTTTGGGTAAGTCTTTTTGTACTATATTTTACATTTATTCCTTGGCTTTTCATGTGAATTTAACGTACAGGATAAACTAAATTTGAGGCTGAAGACATTGGAAGAAGGTCTAAAGCAAGCACCAAGCTTATCAGCAAAGCAAGTTGAGAACTCCAAGAAAAAAATTGGGTGCTCTTCAAATGAGGAACCAGAAAAGAGACCAACATTTCATTCAAGGGCTTCTGTTTCTGCCTCTAGACTCTCAGTTTTACAACAGCCTAATTCCGCATCAGAAGATGTTATCACCAACAGAAATATCAAGCCAACAAATAGCTTGAAAAAGAAGTTTGCTATTGGAGAAAATCTGGTTAGAAAGAATTTCTGGGCTCCAAAAAGCAAAGTTTTTGATGATGATGGGAAGGATAATGCAGAAAGAATTGCTAACGCTAATGGTAATATAAGTGATTCTATTGAAGGAAATACGGAGCCTTCACAAGAAGTTAAAGCCAAAGGTTGTGGTGACATTGAGTTGCAAAACAAGGGTGGTTCAGAAGATGACTGTGATGTTACTGTGCAAAGAAAAAAAGTGGTTCCACAAGAAGTTACAGTCCAAGGAGTTGGTGACATCAAGTCAAAAAATAAGCGTGGTTCAGAAGATGCCTATGAAGATATGGTATCAGGTTTTCTGTATGACAGACTGCAAAAGGAAGTCATCAACTTAAGAAAATCACATGAGGAGAAGGATCATATGTTGAGTGCTAAGGATGATGAAATCAATGTGAACAACAAACTTTTAGATAATTAAAAGCATTCCTCAGTTTCTTTAATTCTTCCTCTATGTTTTTTGTGACATATGCCTGTATTCCTATGCAGTTGCTCCAGAAAAAAGTTGATGCAGCAGCGGCGTCTAGAGAAAAGAAGATGAGGAGAGTAGCGGTGTCTAGAGAAAAGGAAGTGTTTGTGAAGTCAGAGGAAACTAAACCAAGAAGCAAAACCCCAATCATCTCAAGAAGGTATATACTTGTTTCGCCAATTTGCCTCTTGGAGTGTGTTAAACTAAATTTTATCATGATTTGCTTCTCCTTTTGACTAAAATGTTACCTGTACTGGAGAAAGAGTGTCTTAAGTTCCCCTCAAAGAGAGAGAGAGACTGTCTAAAGTGTTTCATAGAGGAAATATATGTAGGGTCCCTCTAAACAGTAAGTTCACATTCTGTTTTTATAAAATGGCAGAAATATCAATCTGGAATTAGGAGTAGTCAACTTCTCCTATCTTCAAGCTCTGTTTTTTTGTTTTTTTTTGCAGTTCTTAATCCTTTTTTTAAATTTAGTGTAATTGAGTCTACTATGTTTGCTTCTAAGATCAGAAATTAAGGCAACTCCTCTTCATTTCTGCATAGGGATAAGTTGGTGCTCCTTTATATTCACAGTTTTAAATTAGTCTTTTGTAAACCACACAAAGTTGCAGAAACTCTGCCCTTCACTATTCCAGTTTCCTGAACTGTTTACTTTTATTGAATTCTTATGACTTCGTAATACTACTAAGCAACCGAACTTTACATTTAGATGTCTCTTTTCTTTCTGTAATTATGATATGGCCATTTGGTTTTACAGAGCTGTGAATCATCTGGAAGCCTTGAAAAGCTCAAGAGCTTAAAATTTGCTTCAATCCTCGTCTCATCATTCGCATCCAGTGAGGTGCTTATGTACAGCTTGGGAGAACATGATTGTTCCTAGTTAAAGAAATTTGTGTTTATAGAGGGAGGTAGGGTGCAATTATGTAAAACCTTAAACATGCATATCGTAAATTATATTCACATTATGCAATGAAAGCAAATTCAGTTTTCTATAAATAACCTTTTGAGTTGGTGTCAAAAGCATTGCAAGCTGCAAATGCTGCTGATTGCTTGGTGAAATGGTTAGGACTTTTATGTCTCGCCTGCAAAGCACTATTTTTCTTGTTTGAGATAGAATATCCTTTGTCTCCACTGACCGAGTAGATCTTCTGTATTCTGGTTAGAAGCGAACAGTTTGAATATGCCTTTCTTGATCTTGTTCAAAACTGAGACATATCTTGCTTGGGGGAATGCTAGAAGCAAACCAAGAACAAAAAAAAGAGAGAATAAAGTTTAGTATCAAATTTGTTTGATCAATGCATTTTGAAGAGTGTACTTCACAGAAGGCCGATCAAAACTGTGTCTCTTCATAGCAAAAAGTTAAAGGGTGCTGAAATCAATTAGATGCACCATTGGAGGTCAGATGCTCCTTGCTCTCACTTCTCCGTACTGCGTATTGGTGCTTCAGCACAGCTTCCTGGGGTTTTTAGTACTAATTCTTGTCAGCCTCTATAACCTCTACCAATGAATGCTTACATTTAATAGATTTCTCTTATCGGCATCCGGAGCTATTTGCATTTCATAGTCTGAATTTATCCAACTTGAAGGTGCATGGTTTGATGTTTCAGACAAGCATAAAGTATATGATATATGAAGATGTAAAGGTATATGGTTTTCCCAGAAAAAATGCATGTGCACTGGGATAGAGGTCGTCTCGCAGTTTTTGGCATATAGAGAATCCAACAACAGGTGCTGCGAAAGATGGAAGGAGGATACAGCTTCTTTATCATGCATGTATGGTATGAATGGTTCCACAGGTAGGCTTCTGATTATTATACTACTATGTAACTTGGGCATATATATAGAGCCCTCAATTTGTAAAATGTGAGCATGAGAGATATTGTGAAAGTGTTATTGTCATGATTAAATCATTAAAGATTCCTGATTCTTGTCCATATCATGTGTTTGTGAGTGTTCTACCCCCCCCCCCCCCCCCCCCCCCCCCCCCCCCCCCCCCCTAGTACTTTAAAAAGCAGTTGTCTTGGAACTCATCTAGCAGTCATACTATTCTGTCAAAAGAAAAAAGAAAAAAGGAAAAAAAAACTAACAGTCATACTGCTCTTCTCTATTGCATTCTCTGGATAAATCGAGCTAATAGAGCTGCTGGATATCAGATAATTAGAAATGGCACATGTTTGGCCGACTCTTAGGTACGTACTACCACTGCAATAAGATCATAATGGAAAAAGGTGTTGCTACATTCAGCAAGTTCACTAATCATGGAATTTGAGAATGAAAGTGTACAATCATACGCCCTTCTATTGTTTATTAGAGATAAAACAACGCACACGTTTGGTATTAAGATACACTAAAAAGCCAACTTCGGATCATACTGCTACTCCCTGACCTCCAAGTGCCAAACATTTCTATACTTGCAATCCACCTGGCTAAAGATGTCTGGATTTAATTTCACGTTCAGATGCATCACTGGCTTTTGACCATGCCCGGATGTCTGTAGCATTTTATGATGGATAAATTAGCCTAGATAAGCTATGGAAAGCCTCTTGTGCACAACTACTCATGACCAAGGAGAACTGAAGCAGCAAGCTCGTGGACCAAGGGAAGCTCAAAGAGAGCACCAAAAGACGATCTCTGCCTAATGATAATGTGTCCTCCAAAAACCTCGACCGTGCTGGAACATCTTCTAAAACCAAGTCATTGTAGACTTCTGAGTCGAATGAGACAATCCTGCAAATGGCTTTCACTAGATTGAAATGAACATCGCGTAAATGCGCTGAGAAAAAAGAATTCCAATATGATGAAAATTCAAAAGATACAGAATGCTTTAGTTCTAAGAGACTGTACCAAACAATGCAACCTATGGGGATACTTTGTCTTTACAATCAGATACATTTTGACCAAGAATGTTGAATCCTATGGTTCTAAAGCACTCAGAACACAAGGAATAGGAGGACAAATTCCATGTAGAAGCTACATTTTCTAGTTTATTTTTGGGATTCATTATTGTAATTCCCTGCATTCCTCTTACAGTACATAATATTTCAACCTTGTTGATCCAGCACAAAGCTTGGAGCCGATAGATACATTATTTACAAATAAGATTACATTAATAACATAGCATAATTCTACTTACTCATCAAAATCAAGTTTCATATCCTCACTTTGTTTAGAGAAATGCCAAGGTATCCCAATCTATAGAAAATTTTCCCTACACAGCTGCCTTGCTATATGGCATAATGGAATTGGTGCTGCATGAATTGGAGAGCCCCTTTCTAGTTCACGGTTGAACTGGAGAGCCCCAATTCCACCTTACCCATGCCCATGTGTTACACAAGGCAGTCCTGACCCTGTCCAATCAGATACCACAGCACAATACACAGCAGGTGATTAAACTCGACCTTTCCAGTATTTGTGACGGTCCAAATTATGGTAACCCCGCTACCCATCCACCTCACTCACCCCCATTCCCTGTCCCCTGGAACCAAAAAGGGGAAAGAAAAGGAAAGGAAAGAAAAAAAGACATGCACACATGCACATTCGCGCACAGCACACACGCACACAGACACACAAAGAGAGAGAGAGAGAGAGAGAGAGAGAGAGGCAGGGGGAGGAGGGAGGGAGCAGACAACAACTACATCGATGATATGCCAAGCCAAACATTGTAAGAAGCTCTGAAACTACATTAAACATATATACATGTACCTGGAACAACTGTAAAATGATTCAGAGAGAATTCCCTATTCCATTATAAAGTTCTTGTCAGTTTATCTCACTAGAAGATTTTTTTACAAATGTATCTTAATGAGACATTAAAAACTAGTGCAAGGAATTCACAACTATCATGAAAATTTCAAAAATCATTCAAATTTTTTTCCAAGATGTTCTGCAATATAATGTACTCTACTTCTTTCTTCTAGACAGCTTTTTGCTAAATAAACTATTTATTTTGATGAATTTGAATTGTGACTTGTTGATGATTCAGTCAAGCACAGTATAAGAGTTTCAGATGAAGGTGAACAAAACCATAGTTCATACAAAGAGACTAAAACTAAATCTACATGGAAAATGGTGACAATAAATCTAAAGAACTTTTTTCTGATAATAATATGCCTAAATATCAGTTGTTAATAAAGTCTTAACGAAAAGTTTGCATAGCAAAGCTGTAGTAAGATGATTATGATAGCTTTCAACTTGTGTTACCTAGTCACTCATGTCCAGGTCCTAGAATCTATGTCGAATACATATTTAAATCACATACACATTAGACATTTGGATACTTATAAAAAAAAATTAATTACACTTTCATTTTTTCTAGAAATTGGTCAAAAATATATATTTCAAAATAACTTTGTAAAATACTATTTCTCAAAAATCCTTATACTAATTACAAAGTTTAGATGAGAAACATGTATATTAGAAAAACTTGAGATATATCAACTTTTAATACTTTTGTATGATTAAAAGATATATATATTTTAATTTAAAATAATCTTTTTCTATGTATTCCAATATGTCCCTTTTCTTTTCTCCTCTTGCCAAGTCAGACGCTTGGACACTTGTTCGGATCTGGTTCTCATGTTTATATCCATGCAACATTGCTTTCAGCCATGGCAAAAACTGGCCCTACGAAGAAAGGGTTAACAGGACTGAGGAAACTTGATACACATGGTAAAGTCCTAACCGTAGCTTAAAGCCTAGAAACAGTATTTTGCTGGCTTCATGATACACATACTATGATCTGCTCCTATCTAAAATAATATGATGTCATACTAAATGCATCTCCAAATTGTTTCTCATAAGTTTCATTAAAATTTCTCATCACTTTTTCAGCCTCTAAACAGCATCAAGTTCCTCTAGAATAAGGCTAATTATGCCTTTGCAGCACAAGACATCTACGATCACAAATAGCACACACCACTCTGGTTTCTGATGTCACCCTAGAATGTCTTATTTCAATCTCCATCTGAATTTTGCATCTATAACGAGCTCATTATTTGTACAACTCAGTTTAGCTGTACAAAATCATCCCTCTTATATTTTGAATTTTTTTGATCGGGCATAATTAGTACGTGAAGGAGATTCAGGCAAAATGTTTCTGCAAAAGGCATCATGCAATAACATTGCTATGATCAACCTCATCCATTAGCCTTATAAAGTTGGACCACCAATGTTATTCTATTCATCTTCTTGCTACTAAATTTGACCAGAGTCTCCATAAAACTACTAAATTAAAATCCATATACGAAATACATTTTTTCCTGCTTCCATTTTCCAAGGTGTTCCATCATGATTCTAGGTTAGCATTCACCCCCATAAAAACTTTACTCAACACATTATCTAAAAATAGTATAATCAAGTGTATAATATCAAGCTATTTAAATGCATATGTGATGCATGAATAAGAGACAAGAATGTTTTTTACTTGTTGCTTGGAGAGTGTCAATTAATACCAGCCAACTTATCAGTTGTTACCTATAAGACAAGTCATACCGGCCAAAATGAAATTTTGGCAAAGAAAGAAAAAATCCTACAGATAAGTGCATTTATTTGATTTGATAAGCACATTCAATGACTCCAGGCTCCAGCTGTCAGACGACAGGTCAAAAACATATTGATATGGTTACTTCAATATTAATTGATTTATAATGAAAATGTCCTTTATTTTTTTTTTGTTTATTACTTTGTTTGACAGGACAAAACAAGCATATACACGCACACATTTTTTATTGAAGCATTTGCAATAATGTGATCACTGGCAATGTTTCTTACTAGTAACAGTGGTATTTATCTGTCAACCAGGTAATTGCAAGAAAATTTATGACGCGTGGGGTAACTCAATTTATTATTTTTTATTTCCAAGGATGTAATGTAAGTATTATGAATTTTCTTAATCAAATGAAGAAAAACACATCCGTCCCCAACTTCATGCATGTTACAATGTGTGCTTCCTGACTTTCAACTTCTACAACAAGGAGGAATAGAAACAGTTAATGAATAATCAATGACAAATCCATGAAAATTGAAAACAAAAATTACTAGTTTCTAGATGGAGCTGCAAAGATTGAGCTTACTGCAATAGAATGGCAAATTTATTACAAAGAAAACTCTGCATATAGTCAGACATCTGAAACATATTCTTCCAGAGGGGCACAGTGGGTGGAGGGGGTCAACTTTTTCATTGTCACATCACACCATATATATTAAAAATATTAATAACCAGAGTTCATGATTACAAAAATGAAATGTTATGGAAATGCTGAGACACAGCAAACAAAGGAACAGATAAGGGATGAACAGAAGAAAAGAACAAGAATCAAGTGATATGCACCTCTGATTGTAAGCAAGCAACATGTGCTAAAGCAAACATTTAAAGCACTAAAATGATATTCTGAATATATGCCAGAAAATCAAAATGATATTTCAATTGCAATAGAGAAAAATGTTGCTTACAGACAAGATTCTTGTATCTAATGATGCAAACTAAGCAGCAACCGACTCTGACAAATTCCTCGACTCCAACCATGATTTAGCAGCAACTTTTGTGGTCAGAAACCATCCAACCTTATCTGGTGCCTCATGAAATGGTGCATTCAATTCTCTCAAGTGTGACTCAAACACAGATGCCAACCCTTTTTCTGAATATTTATGCTTCCCATGTCCTGTATGAATACCCAGGAGTGGAGGCAACTCCTCTCCATTCTCTAAGGCCTTGGACAAATCATTCATCCAGACATGCAAAGCAGTCAACGCTGCTCCAAGAGAAAGACTCTTCACATGTAAAGACCACTGTGTAGGAGATTTTGACTGTAGATCTGTATATATCTCAAGCCGAAGTGCCATATCCAGGAGCACACAAGCTTTTTCTGATTGACTGAGGTTTACACAGAGATCTATCAAGCAATTACAGTAAGCCTTCTTCACTTCATTACTGATGTTCTCGAAGAGCTCTTCAGCTTCTTGTTTGACTGCCTCATTGGCAGATCCTTCATCCACTAGTAGCTTCACTAAAGAACCCAACTGGACATTAGCTCTCTCAATACAGCTAATCACCTTCCCTAATTCTTCTGTCGGTGTCTGAGTCAGCACATTCAAAAGACAGCCACAAAACCGGTCATCTGGTGTTATCCCCAACTCTAATAGCTTGTCAAAACTTCTCACAACATCATCAGTCTGCCTAGCTTTCCCATAACACTGGATGATTGATGTAAGCACAAAGATATTTGGCTGATATCCAGCTTCTAACATCTCATTTAACAAGCCTTCTGCCTCCAAAACTCGTCCACTGCAAGAGTATGCAGTAATCAGAGCCGAATAGCTCCAGCTATCAGGCTTACAGTCATCAGGCAACCCCTTCATCTCCGCAAAAATCTCAGCAGCTTCATCAACACAACCAATATCAGCACACATCGACAAGAGCATGTTATACAAGATCACATTCATCTCCATCCCTTTCTCCTTCATCTGCCTATAAACACTAAGCGCATCCTCAGCATAACGAGCCTTGCAATATGATCTTAGGAGAGCAGCATATGTCGCCCTGTTGGGCACCAACCCCTTCTTATCCATCTCTTTAAAGATAGTCTTCACTTGCCACGGCCTCCCGGCCCTGCCCATGGCATCGAACAAGGTGTTATATATGACCACATTTGGCTTCACACCAAGCGCCTTCATTTCCTCATACACATTAAGTGCACCATCAAAATTCCCCGAATGACTGTAAACTCTGATCACCGTCGCGAACGTAACAGGATCAAGACGCCACCTTTCCTGGCGGGCACGATCATACAGGCCAAGAGCCTTCTCGATATTGCCCGACCGGCCATAAGCATCGATCATCGCGGAGTACGTAACATAATCCGGGCTGCATTCGAACTCGGGCATCTTCTCGAACCACTCCACAGCTATCTCCGGCAAATTACAGAACCTGGCGCAGCTAATAATGGTCGAAAACGTCACGTTATCCGGCTTAACTCCCCTCTCCAGCATCTCCTTCCAGAGGGCCTCCACCCCATCCCAGTTTTTAGACTTCCTCAGTACCTTGAGCGTCACATTGTACAAAATCACCTCTTTGTCGATCTTGATGCTGTTCTGGAACCACCTGAGCGCGAGGACGGCGTTGGCGGAGTTCTCCATGCAGTTGAGGACGGTGACGGCGTCCTGCTCGGTGGGGCGGTCGGCGAGGGCGGAGATGGCGGCGGTGACGGCGGCGTCGGTGGGGTCGGAGGAATCGAGGGAGGCGGCGAGGACGGCGAGGCGGGCGTAGCGGGAGTCGGAGGAGTGGTGGCGGAGGCGGGCTGCGCGGGGGCTGTTGGGGTTGACCCAGATGGAGTTTTTGGAGGGGGTTTTGCGCTTCTGGCCGTCCAGGGGCAGGGATTGGGGATCGGACTCCAGAGAAGTCTGGGAAGAGGGGTCTTGGAGGGAGACTTTAGTAGGGGTATGAAGCGAAAGGAGGGGTTTGGGTGGAGGGGAGGAGAGGGAGGGGAGAGGGGTTTTGATAGGGTTTTTGTGCTTCCAAGAAGAGAGGAAAGGGGAGGACAAATGGAGGATTTGGGCAGAGAAGGAGAAGAGGGGATGTGAGGGGTTGTGGGGGAAGGAGTGGAGGTGGTGGGATTGAGAGGAGGGAGGGGTGGAAGAGAGGTGGAATGCCATCTTCCCTTCTTTCTCTCCTTCTCTTTGGTTAGAATGTTGGGGAGAGGATTTAGAACAACCCTTGGGGAGCCATAAAAGATCTCTTATCAGTTAGCATCCAAGGGTGGTGGTGCTTCAAGGGCTTTTATTTTAATAAGAGAGCTGGGTTGGGCCAGTGAGTGAGTTGGGCTGGATGGGCTTGGTGAGGCAGAAATATGGAAGACAAATAAGTAACATTTCCAATTACTATACCATGAAGATGGTTTGCAGCAAAACATGTAATAAGTTCACTAAAATAACAAATCTTGCTTCATCCAATATTTTGACCAAGTTGTCAAAAATAAGTTTAAATACTTGAAGAGATGGAAGTTCTCACCAAAAATAACAAGATAGCTCTGAATATGAGTCTTGCAAAGAAGAAAGAAATCTCTGGATGTGATGCACAAGCGTGTTAGTCGGAAAATATATACTGATTGGCATCTCATCTTTCTGGACTAGACCTGCACACATGTAAGCAAGCTAGCAGATATATCGAAATGCATGTTATATATCACCACAGTTCTGTTAAACACATCATATATCACCAAATCAGCAATTTTATTCAACAGTAATTCAGTGAAATTACATTTCATTAACAAGTTAGCATACGTCCGACTCGATAATGTTATCATGCTAGTATTGGACTAGTTTCGCTCACACTTCAACCCATGGCAGGCCAAAACATATAACTAAATATAATTTATCATCTTGATTTGATTTTGGCATTGGACTAGTCATAGCATGCTCCAGCTCGTGGCAGGCCAAATATATGCCATGCTTTTGCTCATGGCCGACAACAATAATATTATATCTTAACCCACGGCTAACATGCCATGTTTCCCATATGGCCAGCTAGTCCATATGCCCCCCTCTTTTTTTCCACTGTTATAATTATGAAAAATTCATTTTTATTATGTCACAACTATGAGTAAGTATAGTTTGTTATCTAGAATTGACTTTCCGACATTGGATTAGTTGCAGCTATGTTTCAGCCTGTGGTAGGCCAAACACAATGCTGCATTTTAGCCCAAGGTTAAGACAATACATACACCACATTTTTTGCATGACCGATCAGTCCAAATGCCGCCGATGCTTCATTGTAAGTGATCCGAACCTGCCCGGAGCGAGCCCTCCTTAGAGGCAAGTGAAGTTGGTGAGCCGTATGATGGGCAACTATCTCCTGCGTCATACAATCATAATTTTCTTTGAATCATTTACACTCTACGTGATTACTATACTTAAGCACAAATTAATAAGCTTTATACAAGGCTAGACTTAGTAACATCATAATCCATGCAACATCAAATTCATCGGCACATAATACAGAACTTCAATAATTATGTAGATGATTGTGTTGAGAAATTCTTACCTCTATCAATCTCAGACTCAAATACAACATCGATCCACTTTTCGATCTACGAACTCGGAGGCAAGAAGTTGGGCAAAGTGTTCTGCTTAACACCTTCTTGCCCTGACCATTGTTCACCTATGGAGCCAAATCTCGTTATCAGAATAATTTTAACCATCCATGAATTATGACAGATGATCATAGCAAGGTTGGTTTGGAACTCTCCTTCTAGGGCCACATAATGCTGACATGGGATCCTTGGATATGCAATACCAACTCAAAGCTTCTAGTTGCACAATGTTGGCCTAGGATCCCTCCAAGGGTCAATTGATCTACAAGGTGTTGGGTCTTTTCCTCGGGTCCATCCAGGCATCTAGAGAGAGAATAGAGAAAGTAGGGAGAGAGAAAGATCCCCAAAGAGAGAGCAAGAGAGGAGAGAGAAGGCAAGAGAGAGAGAGAAACTTACGGTTCTCTTCTCAAAAGAGAGGAATGAAGAGGGCTCTAAGGCCGATCATACCCTTGGCGGCAGCGGCAGTAGCAATGGCCCTCAGCAACCAAAATATGGCCATGTTCGGCAATGGCGACTAGCCCGACGGAAGAAGAAAAGAAAAAAAATAGGGGAGAGGAAATAGGGCATCCAAATCTAGTGGTGACTCTTCGGTAACAATCGGGTCGATGAAGCCATCGATGACAACCAAGTGACTCAAAGATAGGTATGGAAGAGGGATTAGGGTGGATTATCTTGTTTCTGATAATGAATCGATGGTGACTCATTGAGAATGATCAACATAAACCAAAGGAAAACTCGAGGTACTTCGCCGACAGTTGATCAGAGTTTGGGCGAGGTGATTAGAGCGAAGAGGGGTCCTTTTATAGGCTAAGTCTAGGGCTCCGACGAGCTCTAAGCTTCCCAACATCTGACGGAGTCAGGGAAGAAGACCGACTCCTTCTAGGAATCCGCTTCTTTCTTCTCACTTGCGAGCCACATGACATACAGGTTTTTTTTTTGTTTGTCTCATGCTAAAATTCATGCTAGCTTATGGGCTGATCAATGGACCGGGCCTTACACCTTTGAATAGCCCCATACAAATCTTGCTGTTCATGGCCTCACACTCATCTTTGGACTCTCACAGTCAGACTCGTTATAAGTATTAAACAAGTAAACTCTATGAATCAAAAGGTGCTTCATTTATTCCCTTGCTCTCCTGTTTTTTTTTTTTTATTTTTTTGGTAAAAACAAGGAGCTCAACTCTGGATTGAAATAGAACAACCAAGTTTAAAATCACATCATACATACTACTAAAGTACAGCCAAATATTCACACACAGATTTGAACGCTTCCAATAATAAGATTTAGAGCTAGTAATTGGTGTAGATAATCCGCTCAACTAGCGCAGGATACAGAAACATTTGGAGGCTATGGCTCTTTTTTTATTTTTTTGGTTTTACTAAAACGGATGTATCATACAATATGGGTATGGATACAATAAAAAAATCGAAAAATAATAACTTCCAGAGCACACTGGGCAACTTTCTCTCCCCCACCTATAGGGTATTTTCAGAGTGATTGGCTACATACGATACTACCCAATCCGCAGCCTCGTTGGCATCTTTGTATACATGCTTCGCCTGAAAGACCATCCCATCACAAATTATGGCTCGGATGCTTCTAAGCAGCAGGTGGTAGTCACCCACACCATCCGAGCTCCATTGGATCCACTCAATAACCATCGCCGAATCGCCCTCGAGCAGGACATCTATAGCTTGCAGTGCTTATCAGGCATAACCAAAGCCAGCCCAGGCCGCCCTCAACTCAGTCTTCGGAACCGAGTTATCGAAGATCTAATAGCCTCCAGCTGCAATCATCCTAGAATCCGGATCCCTGATGATAAAGCCAGCACCTCCTCTCCTACCGCCATCCAGCACGCAGTTATCAAAGTTGATCTTAAGAAAATTCGAAAATAAAAGCTTCTAGGTGAAAAATACTGTAGCTGTGGCTTCACACCGAGAGATGCCCACCGAACCTGCTGCCCTTGCTCTCCCATTTAATGTGACTCCCATTTGTCTATTTCATCAAAAAAGAATACCCGTCCATCCACGCAAACCGACTAAACGACAACATCCTTAGTTATCAAAAATGTTAAGAGGGCTTATGGTCATAATACTAGATGCTGACTAGATTTTTAAGTGAGCAAGGCTGGAAATCTTGTTTCAACTTGCTTTGTCAAGTACCTACTGGCAAGCGGCAACGGCACGGGCATTGTCAATATGTGCTGGTGAATAAAAACGCTGTCAACTCCAGCTGTCCCACCTCCAATCAAATTGAACTTAAATGTAGTTGGGAGCAATATGGCCAAGAAGAAAAGACACAATCCTGAAGGTCTTTTCGATTGCAAGCCATGATAATAGTATGAAAGAGAACGGCAGCCGTGGATGAAATTCCAGGGTTTGAATTTTTCATGCAATTAGTAACTTGACAACATACCTAACAAGTTGACATTTTCCCGTCTATTGAAGAAACAACTCTTAGGCATTGTTTTAAATCCAAAAAAAAAACTAATGCATTGTTCATTGAGATCATAAGAAATATGATAGCAGAGAAGGGTGGATTGAAGTGCACATTAATTAAAGAAATTGCTTTAAGATGTGCCATCTGAATCATGAGTTGCCGGCCATGACTATGTCAATCAACGTCACGCTTGCTCGGAAGAAGAAATAAAGTAGCAATAGAAAAATAGGGATTAACCAAATGAAGGCAAGCCTCTCTCACTTTGAGAGAGACGCTTATTTACTATTCCTTTAATTAGTTTTGAGTCACAATGCTGTCCAAGTCCGAGTTTGAAACAGATTGAAGAAGACCAATTCTCGAATAATGAATGGCCATCCATGCATGCTTTGCATGATGACCATGAGTAAACAAACTTAGATGGCATCAAAAACAACATTTGGAATCAAGTGATGGGTCCACCATGGATGGTCATGAATTTTACGAACTGATCATAGGCTACTACTAATTAAGATCTGCCGTACCGACCATACCGATGTATCGGTGGGCGTCGGTACCAGTTCGGACTAGTACTGAATCGGTACCACTGGTTCGGCTTGATTCATGCATTCAAAAGCCTCCAAAAAAATTGGAACTGGTACAGGCGGGTACCGAACCGGTACCGATCGGTATGGGTCGATACTAGTTTTTAACATCGAATAGGACCGGCCAGAACCAATATTGGTTCGGTACGGGCTGAACCAACTGATACGGATCGGTTCAACATTCCTTATTACCAATAAAGAAAACATAAATAGCAATGCCGAATGCAACATAAAACATGGGTGGAGAAATTGGACTCCTGACAGCAACCAGTACCAATCCCAACCATACTGAAAACAACCAAGAAAGGGTTCATGTCCCATCTCCTACCAACCTATGTTGAGAAGACCATCTTCACTGCTATATGCAGTTTCCTGCACCACCCGGCAAACCCTACCAACTTTCTGATAAGCTTCCAAATTCATCATTCATCAACACAAAATCAACGAGACGTCCAAATAATCTAAAACGATTAAAGCATTAGTTTATTTGTCCATGCAAGATGATTATCCAAAACAGACAACTTCACAATAGCCTTTATATATATATATATATATATCACCTCTTTACTCCCTCATAGATCTGACATCCCCCACCTTATTTAATATTCACCCAACAAGACATGAAATAATAAGATTATGTAATAAATATTTTAAGCAAAAAAGAGAAATGGGAACATGATCACATGATGGTACATGACGTTGATGGATCCTCCTCGCAAAAGAAATAGCATGGCTTATTCCCTTCATAGGATGGCCCACCATGGGCCATGGGTGGACCATTGGCAACCCATCCATACACCCTTCCACATGACCAGCACCGGCACCCCCCATAATACCCCTCGTAGTATGGCGCACCGCAACAAGCCGGCCAGACCGGTGGCTGACCCGGGACCGGACCGACCGTCACCGGTTCAGGCTTCGGCGGCTTTGGTTCACCCTTTGGCTGTGCAGGCTCGGTCTTTGGAGGGTCCGGTTTTGCGGCTGGTGGGTCGGCTTTGGGCTTCGGTGCCGGTTCAGATGGTGGTGCGTCAGCTTTTGGCTTTGGTTTTGGTTCTGGTTCGGATTTAGGTGGCTTGGGTTTCTCCTTCTCAGCTGGGGCCGGTTCAGCTGGCTTAGAGTCCTTGGGAGGGTCTTTTGGCTTCTCCTTGATCTCTATGATTTGGATGTCTTTGATCACCTTGCAGGCCTTGCAGCGGAGCTTCTTCGAAAGCTTTTGGGGATCAAATGGGCCAGAGATCGTGACAGTGTTGTTCTTCTCATCGTAGGAGATAGTTTTTATGTTCTCTCGATCTTAATGGTTCGAAATTATGGAGAGAAAGAAGGTGATTAGTAGAATTGTTAGTTGTAATATGGAAATAGAATGGAGTTGAGAAGCTTTTTTGGGGGGAGGAAGGAGAGGAGTGGTTGGTTACCTTGGAGCTGGCAAATCGTTTTCCTGATCTTTTTATAACAACGGTGGCATTCTAGGTCAACTTTCAACACCAACGTGGAGATCTGCGATAAGATTTATAAAGTACTAGCAGTTTAGTGAAAGTGAAAACAATTTTTAGAAGACCCAGCCGTAAAATATATGAAAATAGTTAAAAATTAGAAATGATAACATGGTCTTGATATGGGGATTAAAAAGAAGGGAAAAGAAAAAGAAAAAAAAAACCGAAGTAGACGCATGTACCGGTTTAAATTTCTAGCACATAGCATTTTTTATACTATATTTTTGGGAGAAAGTGCATGCGCAAGAACCCCATCAACTTTCATATCACAGAGATAATGAAACAAAATCATCTCCAATCCTATTAGAGAGAGATTGACTCTCAGAGATAGAGAGAGTACGTGGTTCATAAAGGAAATAAGAAGCCGCTTATTAGAGAGAAGAAACAGAATGGTGGAAACTTGTAAACAAGAAATAGAATTCAGAAGTTCTTCTTGGGGTGGAAGAAAGAAGGCCGACTTGCAGATAAAATCAATATATATATATATATATATATATATATATATATATGGGTACTAGAGAAATTGGACAGTGAAGAAAAAAACAGCAGATTGGTCTAATTTCAACGGAGAAGAGAAGACAAAAGAATGATAACTTTGTACAGCAATTTAAGATCTAAGTGAGAAGGAAAGACAAGATCCAAGTTGTGACATGTGATTCCAATGATAGTGGTGAAACAATCAAGTTCTAAGTTTCTACCATATGACAAATAATAATGAGTAGCAAAGTTTCAAAGTATCATTGACATAAGTAAACTTTGATACAATGATAGTATGAGAATTATAAGGTTAATTTAGTGAGGACAAACCATCACAAGCCTTTGAAAATTACTTGCAGAAAATACAATCAAATGGCTTTTGGAGAGAGGAGAATGCCTAACCTTTCCTGCCATTGCTAGAGTGAAGCCAGATCCCAACTCTGGATAGGGGAAGCGAGCGAGCGAGCGAGAGAGAGAGAGAGAAGGGAGGGGGAGCGGTGGGAGAGGGGAACTTGTATTAAAACGTGTCCAGGCACCTACCACCCAATCACATGGGGTCACGTGTCCAAGAACGTTGAGAGATATCGTCTAAAGCATTAGACTTCTAGCTTGTTTGCATGCGCCACCGCACTTGAAATGGACACGTCCATGAGTTGGCTACCTTCGCGTTCACTTGTGCAGCCTTCACGCTTACGCACGAGAGCCCAACATTATTGACCTTGGAAAGAGAGTCGGACAAAGAAGGGGTTGGAGTTAGCTCACCTCATTCACAGCATCTATTTAAAATATATGATCTCTGGAGGAAATTAAAGGAGAAGGAACAGAAGGAATTGCCATGAATCTAGCTAGTAAAGGGAAATCTTAGTGTATTAATAATGATGAATGGTCTACTACGGAGGTCAGGAAGACAATTAACATGAAGTTCCAAGCTTGTATATATCTCCTAATCTTAGGATACTTCCACCATATCGAGATAGGAGTGTATGCTGCTCGTCGTCAAAATCCATGACAGGAAATTTGTCGGTGTCCATAGATATTGATGGAGATATCGATAGATGTCAGAGATTTAGGTGGCCGGTCATGATGTCAGAGATTTAGTACCCAACTAGCCTAAAATTGGGTGTCAAACCATTCCCACTAAATTGTTTGGGGGTTTGTGTGAACCTCAAAACAATAGAAACAATGGGTGCTAGTAAAAAGAATTTGCTTTTAAGTGTAGGATTTGAATTTGAGCGCATTGGTTTCCTTTTTCCTTGTATCATATCATTCATTGTACAAAAGATTCTAGGTTCCCCACTCCCTCTTTCTTCGGCAAGAACTTTTGAAATACATTTATGGTTGAACCTTTAGGCCAGGTTGCAAACTATGGTCATTGAAAGCCATAAACCAACTACCAAAAGAAAGCCATAAAAACCCTAGTAATTTGTATGACAATACTACGTACACATGATAGGCATCTATAGAGAAGTAATATTGTACTCCTCAATAATCTATATATACGTCCTACCTTGTTGTTACGGGGGTTCCCCGAATTTAGTCCCACATCGGCTAATCAGCGGGAAGGTCTGTGCCATATAATGGGGGGCTCAATCACCCTTCCCTTAGGAGGCGCCTTTTATGGGGCAAAACCGTGAGGCGCCGTGAGGAGGGCTCCGGGTACGCTCGACCCCCAAATCGGACCCAAAGCGGACAATACCTTCTGAGGGACACTCTCTCTTCCCCTGCTCGGCTGGTGTGTGGGCTCTGCTGGTGACGGGGTGCAAATCCCGCATCAGATGGCGCTAGAAGGAGGGCCTCGGCCCTCCGCCTATCCAGTAAGGAGCCGACCCGGGCACAGGACCTCCCCGCTGGGGGGGCTGTGTTACGGGGGGTTCCCCGAATTTAGTCCCACATCGGCTAATCAGCGGGAAGGTCTGTGCCATATAATGGGGGGCTCAATCACCCTTCCCTTAGGAGGCGCCTTTTGTGGGGCAAAACCGTGAGGCGCCGTGAGGAGGGCTCCGGGTACGCTCGACCCCCAAATCGGACCCAAAGCGGACAATACCTTCTGAGGGACACTCTCTCTTCCCCTGCTCGGCTGGTGTGTGGGCTCTGCTGGTGACGGGGTGCAAATCCCGCATCAGATGGCGCTAGAAGGAGGGCCTCGGCCCTCCGCCTATCCAGTAAGGAGCCGACTCGGGCACAGGACCTCCCCGCTGGGGGGGCTGTGTTACGGGGGGTTCCCCGAATTTAGTCCCACATCGGCTAATCAGCGGGACGGTCTGTGCCATATAATGGGGGGCTCAATCACCCTTCCCTTAGGAGGCGCCTTTTGTGGGGCAAAACCGTGAGGCGCCGTGAGGAGGGCTCCGGGTACGCTCGACCCCCAAATCGGACCCAAAGCGGACAATACCTTCTGAGGGACACTCTCTCTTCCCCTGCTCGGCTGGTGTGTGGGCTTTGCTGGTGACGGGGTGCAAATCCCGCATCACTTGTATATGATAAATAGATTAAAAGAACAATCAGTAATCTCTTTCACACACAAAAAAAAAAAATTCTGCGTAATTAGCAATATTTCGAGAATTATAATATTAATTTTAATTATCCCAACATGGAGAGTCTTCTGATCCATTACACCATATTTGTGATCTTGAAAATAATGATTAAGAACAGAAGAGAAGATAGCAATATTTTTTGAGGGGGAGGTCGTGACAGATTTCTTTCTGGTTGACATGAGCATGACTGCGGTAATTTCAGCCGATCATCTGGTTGTTGTAGTCCAAATATTTGCATCCATGTATGTACGAGCATGAGTTATCAAGAGAGATGTCATCTCAAGATCAGCTCAAACTTTCTCCACTTTTTTTTTTTTTTGCTTAAATCTTTCTCCACTTTGGGAGCGAAGAAAGCGATAACCATTGCACTAGAAGTATCAAACTAGGAAATTTAAGATAAGATGTGAAAGAAGATCCATAAAGTACATATAGATGTGATAGAAGACTCGTTGTACGAGGGAATCGAATTTGATTTTCTCTGCAAGGAAATACTGCACCTCTTGGCCTTAAACATTCTGCATGAAAATCCACACAAATGATGTAGGAAAAAATGTCATTGCAATGGTGCCAATGGTTGGATGAGAATCGACAGACTGAGATTGGGGGCAAAGTTTCTTGCACTCTAGTCCTCTTGCTACAAGTCCATATCATAATTAATCAGAAGAAATTATATACTACATCGTATGCACCATATAGCTATGCACCGTGCCAATCACCTTGGCTCATTCCTGTGGCTCAAATTTTATTAGGTCTGACCTAAAAATCTCTAATCAAAAGAATTTATCAAGCCAGGCAAAGTGTTACACCTCGAACCTAGAGCACAACAGACGCCGCATACCTATAGAGCGGACCATACGAGCATGCAATATTACTGATTAAATCATATTATCTCAAAGTAATAATAATAATTCTTCGATTTTTAAAAAATTATTTAATCAAGAACTAAACAAATCATTCTTATATTCAATTGTCACATAAGAAAAATATGCTGACTATTTATTATTATTCAAATCAAAAAAAAATTGTTCAAACCAAAGTAGTCTAACTAGTCTAAACTAGAACTTCGGTAATTGCGAATATCTTCAGAAAATCTAGCATAATTCCCCAAGTTCCGATCAATTATGATTCAGGATCTGAAAAAGAAAAAAAAGAAAAAGTAATGAGCTATACTAACTCAGTAAGTAACATAACACCACAAAATGGGGTCTACGCATACAAATTAAATAATTAAATAGCATGATAATGACTGAAAATAAATCAAATTTTAAATAATACATATATATCTTTTAAAATTTATTATTATTTTTATAAACTGATACTAAAGTCCAACATCAAGCTATGGCTACATAACTTAGTGGCATGGGTCATTTACAGGATGCACAAAGTACCAGATGTCACTATTCTAATCACCGGTAGTTTGGTGTCGAAATCAGTTTCTCATATTATAAGTTGATAGGGCATTGGAGGGGCTAGATCATAACCGTGTTGAGAGTACATAAATATTAAACAAATTTCCTAATTTATCTAATTATATTATCTAAATTTCATAACATAATACATATTTTTTAAAATAAATACTAATAATAACATGCCTGACCCATGTAATTAAGTATAAAATAAATACCACAATCAAATATAATAAACTAATTACCACAATCAACAAGATTTTTTTTGTCAAAACATCAACTAATGTTAATTTAATTGATCTATCACAAGATCATAAATTATAGCACATTATCCATCGTAGAGCATTTGAGCATAAAATATTCTTCAAGATTGATAATTATACTCAAATTCTTTCAAAAGCATAAGCTAAAAATCTAAGAGAAAAAAAAAGGTTCATAATAAAATATTCAAATTCGAGATCAATTAATGCTAGAACCAACATTCCAGTAATCATAGACTTCAGTTGCTAGAAATTTTCTTTGCATGGTAGATAGGAGAACCTAATAATGAAATAATATAATGATAACCTAATCAATCAAGAATCAAAAATACCATCTTTTTCTTTGACAACGAAATTCTCCCTGATAAGAAAAACCATCACAAACTTTTCCAAAGCAAAGCGATGCTATTTCTAACCAGCCCAAAAATTATTCAAACCACCAACATTTTCGAGATTTACTAGTTAACTTCCAATCAAAATACCAACCTTCATTGTAAACTGAAGAGAGAGAATTTTAGTCTGGGTTCAATCAGGAATTTGGTCTTGGTTGTTAATAGCACGGGCCATCCTTGCATCTAATCCACAAGCCCAAGAGAAATCAGTTTTTTTTTTAAATTAATAAATAAATAAGGACAAAATGGGGAGAAAAGAAGAAATAAGAAGAAGAAGAAAATGAGACGAAATAGAGGGAAGAGGAGAGATGAGACCAAGGAACGGTGGTGGCAGCCAAGTTGTGGTGGTAGGGGGTCAATGGCCAGCCGGAGGCGATGGTGGCTGGTGGAAATGGGTCGCATGGCCAAAACTAGAGAAGGGAAGCGAAGAGTGGCAGCACCCCAAGCTGCCTCGATGGCAAGGAAGAAGCAAGAAGGTGGAAAGAAGCTCTTCGACGAGCTGTAGTGGTGGCAGCACTCAATTGTAGTAGTAGATTTTAGCAGATTTTGGTGATATAGGTCTCAAAACAAAAAACAGAGCAACAGAAAAAATAGAGTGAGGACGAGACTTTGGGTGACAACACTTGGCTGTGGTGGCACGACGGCCACCGGAGAAAAGGAAGAAAGGGAGGAGGGGGCTCGGAGATGGTCCGTCGTGGGGGATGAGGGGAATTTGAAAGAAGGTTTTTGAAAAGGATAAGTCCGATATAACAGTGATAACGCCAGCCGTTCGCCGGTTGGAGTGACCCTAACGGTTGGCAGCCATTGGCACCAGCCCCGCGGAGATCACGTCGACCGTTCTCTGCGGCCATATCTCCAATGAATAGGAGATCGGGTAGAGGAATGCGGTTCCTTTATTCCGATCCTTTTTCTCCCTTTTTTTTTTTGAAGTTCTTAACTGAAGTCGGTTGGGCCTGCCAACTTCAGTCCAGAATAGGCCTACTAGGCCAATTCTCATGCAAAGACTAAACACAAATAAGTTGAGTAAGCAAGGAGTCTGCTTTTAAGCACATTACAACAAAATTAGGAATCCCTAACATTATTTTAGTGATATTTTTCAAAAAATGTTGGAAAATGCTTGTTTAGCCCGCATTTAAATCAAATTACTGGGTCTTTTGTGAAATCCATTGAATTAGCGATATTATTTTCTGGTATTTTTGGAAAATGCCACGGAACTGTATTTTACCCAAAATTTTTGGTGAAATGCTGGCTATAGAAATATATTCTTATTGTATGATTAGCCCATACGAGTTAAAAATGCCGGTTAATAATGTATTTTTGCCAGCTTTAATAAAGTAACTAATTAAAAATCTGGATTAAAATTAAAAAAGTCCTAATTAAAAACTAAAACTCCACGCCTAATTTCTCCCCCTCCCGTGCTCCATCCTCCGCCCAAATCTGCCACCGTTCAAATCACCACGAACAGATCCCTCCCACCAGCTGGATCGCAATCCCGGTTGCAATCCGAGTTCCATGATCAAAGGAACCACAAATTATTGTAGTCACTTTAAAAAAAAAAAAAGACTCGATGTTACAATCTAATTTGAATAATATTTTTTCTTTTCCTTTGAAAGAGTGGGAGGCTAAGGTATAAAGCAAACGGTACGTGCTCTCTAATCCAAATCTATAGGCAGCCATATCCGCCAAACGATGGCGGGGAAGAAAGAAAGCAAAGCAAGTGAAGGTAAAGGAAATGACAAATGATAAGATTTTGGGAGTGAAAGCGAATGAATCTAAAACCTACTATGAGACTTTATATTGCAACACTGCTTATGATAAGATTAAAACCACGTTCATCATGAGCTCCATTGCCCCAACTGAGGCAGCGTATCAATATCTCACAACGAATTCGGCATGGGGAGGACGAGATGGGATATTGAGGTTCTCTACCAACATATGGGGGGAAAGAGAGAGGGGAGGCAAGGCTACAATTCGGTTTCACAAGAGGGGAGCCGAAGACCACGGTGACCTCGTCGCCAAGGAGGATTGAGCTCCATCCCGCAAGCTGCAAGGAAGCCCTTCTCCCCCATCGCCGGCACCAGAGGGGATTTCTACCTCAAAATCATAAAACCCAGCTCGGATTCGTCAACGCTGGGGAATGAGAGATTCGGTTCTTTGCCTTGATGGTGCTTGCGAAGCACAAGGAGTCGAAGAACATGCTGCCGGGGTAGCCTTGGTTGCTGGAGGCAATGGCAAAGTTCTCAACAATGCAGGACTCGAGGTTGAAGAAGTTGACCCAATGCTTGGACCTGACCTAGCCCATGAGGGGCTGGGTGCCGAGGAGGTAGCCAAAGGAGGAGGACCATGGTGGCCACGGCCCATCACTCATGGATTAGGCGTCGAGGGTGGACTGTTGGGGAGGTGAGGAGCCAAGGAGCCGAGGAAAGAAGGAGACAGCAGCTCGGGCTTGGGTCGGGCTTGGGCCAGGTTGATGTGAACCTGAGCCCGGCCCATTTAATGGGGAGCTCAAACTTCAGGCCCAGCCCGGCCCGTCTACAATTCTCCAACCACAAGCGGGCCAGGCGAGCCACCCGGGATTTGAACAGGCTAATTAGGCCTCAAACCATATGGGGAACCCTCAGGGAAGGAATTGGAGACTCAAACCACCTAGCTGGTTTGTGTGTGAGAGAGAGGAGTGGGAAAACGGGCAAGAGAAGGAGGAAGAGAAAGGTACAAGGTTGGGGGCGGGTCAGAGGAGGAATAGAGGAGAGAAACCTTGGGGGGGAGAGCAAGAAGGGGAAGTGCTATAGGGGTTCCCTAGCCACAACGGACCAAGGAGCCTAAGGGAAGAATGCTTCCAAGAGATTCTCTCTCTAAGCATGGGGTTGAGAGAGCCCTGCCTATGAGAAGTCTAACAATAGAGATGGGCACTGGGCCGGGCCGCCCACGGCCCGGCACGGCACGGCACGAAGCGGGCCGTGCCTGGCACGGCCCATTTGATAGGGCCGTGCTGGGTCACAGGGTACTGGCCCGTGGGCCGTGCCTGGCACGGCCCGCTTCGGGCCTGGGCCGGCACGGCCCGGTCTAGGCCCGCGGGCCAAGCACGGCACGGCCCGCGGGCCAGCACGGCACGGCCCATAAGGGCCTGGGCCGGGCTGGCACGCGGGCCTGGCACGGTCTGGGCCTGGGCCCGGCTCGGCCCAATAAAAATTAATGCTTCATAAATTTTTTTAATAAATTAATAAATATTGAACACTAAGGATTTATGAATATAAAGCCACCTTAATGGTGGGGGGTTTGGCATAGACCCCTACCAGTTTATTAATTTAAATCAAAATGGTACATGAAGGGAGGTTTGGACCTTGGTCTGACCTCCAGAATACAATAAGAAAGGGCCGAGGTTTGGACCTTGGTCTGACCTCCAGAATACAATAAAAATGTACAATTATAAAAAATTAAGAAATCTTACTAATCATCAGTGATTCAGTGAATCAGTCTTCACTCTTCAGTCTTCAGTCTTCAGTCTTCAGTAGTGTTTGTATCATCATCATCAGAGGATGTTGTATTATGTCCACCTTTATCTTGAAGTCTTGCCTCAGCATCCAGCCAATCCTTGAAGCAGAGAAGCATCTCCACCGTTTCGCCCGTCATCCTACTTCTCTTTTCGTCAAGAACACGCCGACCTGCACTAAAAGCGGATTCCGATGCTACCGTGGACATCGGCACAGCTAAAATATCGCGTGCAATTGCAGACATAACAGGATATTGATTTCTAACACTCTTCCACCAAGATAATACATCTAGATTCTCTATTTGATTTTCATCATATGCAGACTGAAGATCATTTCGTAAATAAAATTCTAGTTCACTACTTAAAGATGAAGAAGATGAAGAGGAACTTGAAGCATGTGTGTGTCTTCTCTGTGCAATGAATGAAAAAATAGATGACGAACAAGAACTACTAGAAGGAGAAATAGAGGTTTGTATTTGTGTTCTAGATCCACGAATTTTTTCATCATATATAGTGTTGCTGGTGGTCCAAACCGAGAACGATTGGCACAGCGGTGTGAACGGGGTTCCATTTGAGTTGCCTTGGTTGGTGTTGATTGCGCTCCACCTTCCACCGGGAAACCTGCAAGCAAGCCTCGCACCACCACTGGGGTAGTGGGGGCCCTCCGACGATCAAGTCAGAGGAGATTGGAGGAGAAGGAGAGATAATAGTAGCAAGTAAGAGAATGCACTGGAAGTTCTTGCTTACCCTCCCCCCTCCTCCCCCAGCCGCATATATACCAGGCTGGGGGGTCTTTCAGGGAGGTTCGTCATCGTGGGGCACGATGGAGCTGCCACTGACACGGCCGTTACAGGGCGTCGTGGGGCAGCGCTGGGTACGGCCATGACAGGGCGTAGTGGAGCTCCGCCTTGTACGGCTGTTACAGGGGATCGTGGAGCAGCGCCAGATACAACCGTTGCAGGGAGTAGTGGAGCAGGAGGCTGCGGCGTGCCTCTGGGGAATAGCCTGTCGTTATCGAGAGATGTCTGACTCGGGGTCGGATTGCTGGATCAAGGGGCAGCCGACTCGGGGTCGGGCTGCGGAGACAAAGATGTCCGACTCGGGGTCGAATTGCTGGATCAAGGGGCAGCCGACTCGGGGTCGGGCTGCGGAGACGAAGATGTCCGACTCGGGGTCGGATTGCTGGATCAAGGGGCTGCCGTAGTCTTCCTGGGCGCGCGTGCCGGTCACGTGGGGCATGGTGGCTAAGTTCCCCCGTAACAGTAGCCCCCCACTTCCGAGCCTGGAACCAGAAGGGGAACGGGTGAAGGGAGTGATGCTTCGTGATTGCCGCCATCCCTCGGAGAGGCGCGCGCGCTTCGAGCTCCCCGCCTTCTTTATGGCGTATGGCGGTTGTTGCTGACCTGGCAGTCTGAGGATTTCGGCGGACATCCCTCCTTAATGGCGTCGATTCGCCTTTGGGGCGCGAGCGACCCTTCGGCAGCCAGGCGTCCTCACCGTGGCGTCACCCACCTTTCCGCCTATTTAACCGGGGGCCCTCCTCCGTCCGCCTCTCTCTTTACAGACATCTCCGAGTTTCTCCTTTGCGCTGCCGTCATTGCCGTCGGACTGTTCGCTTGCTCCTCCTTTGACGCTCTCGGAGCCGTTCTTCCTTTTCTTCCGGTGAGTTGCCCCATTCTTCAATTTAAGGCTCTCCATACTTTCTCCTTTTGTATTAGTGTACTCCAGTCGTTCCGGTCCTTTCCCCCTTCTTGACCCCGTCCTGACCGTAGATTCACTGGCCATTAGGAATGGGCGAAGTGAGAGCAGACCGCATTAAGTCGGAGCTGGTCGCTGAAGACCTAGATAGGTTCGTGGCTCGATACCACCTTCCCGAGGCCTGCAATGTTACGCTCCCGGGGCCTGAGGAGAGGATGTCCCATCCTCCTCCAGGGAAGGTCGCCATCAATGAGGGCATTCTTCAGGCCGGGTTTCGCTTTCCCCCCTCGGACTTAGTTGTGCAGGTGCTTCGGGGTTTAAGAGTGGCGCCGACGCAACTGGTGCCGAACTCATGGCGCGCCCTGACGGCCTTCCAGGTTCTCTGCCGCATGCACGAGGTTCCCGCCACCCTGAATGTCTTTTGGGAATGCTACGGCCTGAGCGGCCACCCCCAGGACAAAGGGTGGTGGTGCTTTGCGGCGCGGCGAGGGTGCGGCCTCGTCAAGGAGGCTCCTTCCTCCATTCACGGCTGGAAGGAGCGTTTCTTTTTCATTGACGTAGATCCCTCTTGGGGAATCAGGGCAACCTGGGAGACGCCGATGAAGTCCCCGATTGGCCTATCGAGGTTGTCGAGGGAGGAATCCGATGGCGTCGCCGTCTTGAAGGGGTTGGTTGCCGAGGGCCGGCTCCCCCCGGTGGCTTGCCTTATTTCCGAGGATACCTTGGTGAACGTTGGTCTGAGCTCGGTCCCCACTGACCGTGAGCCCGCCACCATTTCTTTTTTAGCTCTTTTCTCCTCTTTCGTCTCGTTCTTTCTTTCAGTTTCTCAACCTCCGACCACCTCGTCCTTTTTGCAGAGATCGACGACGTCATGCGGTCGGACAAGGCAACGGCTGTTGGTAGGACGTCCCTACTGGAAGCAGTCCGGAGGAAGAAACGAGCTCCTCCGAGCGGGGCCCCACCGGCGAAGAAGTCCCGCCGGTAGGCGACTCCGACGCCGACAGACGGGTCCGGACCCACCGATCAGGGGGACGCCGCGGGCGCGGACCGGGAGCTGACGCTGTATCAGCCCTCCGATGCCGAGACTACCGTTTCTCCGGAGGCATCACCCGGGCGCGCCCGAGATGGACGAGTCGGACGTGATCGGTCCCCAGCCCAGCCTTCGACTCGGTCGGCTCCGGATGATACGAGGAGGGACGCGCCGAGGCCCCGGCCGAGCGGGACCCTGTCAATTCCAGGGGCGGTCCCCGCCCCGAGCATGGTCAGCATGACTCTTCCCCAAGCGATGGATAAGGGTAAGGCTGCAGAACCACCGTCCGACTCCGGGGAGAAGTCGTGGTCGGCCTTCACTTTCGCCGGCGCCCGAAACCTCATCGAGACGGTACTGCTGGAGAAGGACCGCAGGCAGGTCCGGGAGATGAGGGTCCCTGACGTTGGGGCTGCCAGCTGCGTCTGTCTCATGTCGGTGAGTGTTCTTTTGGTCGCTTTCATCATTTATAGGCTCTGTTGATCCCCGCCTGACGCCCTCGTTTTTCTTATCTCTTAGCTCGCCCAGTACATGATCCGCCTGAAGGAGTGCTACGAGGAACAGGCGAGGCTTCTGGCGAGGGCCGAGAGCCAACTGAAGGCAGTAGAGGAGGGAGGTCAGGCTGCGGCGGGGAGGACGACCAGGGACCTCGAGACGAGGCTCCAGGTGGCCGAAGAGCGGGCACTCGGCTTCGTCACCCTCGAGAAGCAACTGTTGGAGGCTCAGGAGCAACTCAAGGTTGCCTCGGGTCTCGAGGGCGAGATCAAGAAGGCGGAGGAGCGGGCCGAGAAGCAGTCCCGGAAGGCTGCCGACTACCGGGAGAGGTGGGAGAAGGCCCAGCGGTCAGCCGACAACGCCCGCAACCGAACCCGGTCTCTTGAAGCCAAGCTGGGCGAATTGGAGTCAGCCTTGGAGAAGTCCCGCGCGAGCGACCAGGAGCTTCATTCGCGCCTGGAGGAGGCTGAGGCTGCTCGCATTGCTGCCGAGGCGAAGCACAAGGAGGCTCAGGCTGATCTGCTGAGGGTCTCCTCCGAGGCGGACGACCGGATTGTGGCGAAGGTCTTGGAGGCGAAGGCTCAGATTATGGAGCGGGCAGAGGCGGCGCTGGCCGAGAAGAGTGCGGAGATCGGGCGTCAGGCGGTACAGGCTTATCGTCAGTCCGCCGAGTTCACCCGTGATATGTCGGAGGCGGTACAGGCCTATCGTCAGTCTGACGAGTTCGTCCGTGACATGTCGGACGCGGGGTCCGACTCCTTTGTCTTAGGCTTCGAGGAAGGCCTGGCAAGGGTGTCGGCTAAGTACCCCGAAATTGACCTGAGTGGGATCTCCCTTCTCGACTCCCCTCCGGCGCCATCGCCTGCTGATTCTCCAACCGTCTCCTACCCCCTGCGGACGTGCCCGGCGTTCCCGACCCGGGGGTTCCTCCAAGCTGACCTTCTGTATTTTTGTTCTTTTCTTTGTGTGTTGGCGTTTTGCCAAGTTGTATGGGTCTCGGCCCTGAAACAATGAAAGTTAATGCAAATAGAGTTTCTTCATTTCACTTTCGTCCTTCTTCTTTTTAACTCTTGGTAGCGTCTCGCTGACTCCCGACTCTTGAAGTTCTTCTGGCGCTAGGCCAGGTATCTGAGGGTTAGGCCTCAGGGAATTCTTCCGGCGCTAAGCCAGGCATCCGAGGGTTAGGCATCAGGAACTTCTTCCGGCGCTAAGCCAGGCATCCGAGGGTTAGGCCTCAGGAAATTTTTCTGGCGCTAGGCCAGGCATCCGAGGGTTAGGCCTCAGGAACTTCTTCCGGCGCTAAGCCGGGCATCCGAGGGTTAGGCCTCAGGAAATTCTTCCGGCACTAGGCCAGGCATCCGAGGGTTAGGCCTCAGGAAATTCTTCCGGCACTAGGCCAGGCATCCGAGGGTTAGGCCTCAGGAAATTCTTCCGGCACTAGGCCGGGCATCCGAGGGTTAGGCCTCAGGAAATTCTTCCGGCGCTAGGCCAGGCATCCGAGGGTTAGGCCTCAGGAACTTCTTCCGGCGCTAAGCCAGGCATCCGAGGGTTAGGCCTCAGGAACTTCTTCCGGCGCTAAGCCAGGCATCCGAGGGTTAGGCCTCAGGAACTTCTTCCGGCGCTAAGCCAGGCATCCGAGGGTTGGGCCTCAGGAAATTCCGCTCGTTGGTCGGCCAAGGCTGGCGCAAGCCGAGGCGACCGGTCGGGGCTTCAGGCTAGTCTGCTCCCGGAATGATCATCGGGTTAGCCTGGCATCCGAGGGCCGAGCCTCGGAAAATTCCGCTCGTTGGTCGGCCAAGGCTGGCGCAAGCCGAGGCGACCGGTCGGGGCTTCAGGCTAGTCTGCTCCCAGGATGATCATCGGGTTAGCCTGGCATCCGAGGGCCGAGCCTCGGAAAATTCCGCTCGTTGGTCGGCCAAGGCTGGCGCAAGCCGAGGCGACCGGTCGGGGCTTCAGGCTAGTCTGCTCCCGGGATGATCATCGGGTTAGCCTGGCATCCGAGGGCCGAGCCTCGAGAAATTCCGCTCGTTGGTCGGCCAAGGCTGGCGCAAGCCGAGGCGACCGGTCGGGGCTTCAGGCTAGTCTGCTCTCGGGATGATCATCGGGTTAGCCTGGCATCCGAGGGCCGAGCCTCGGAAAATTCCGCTCGTTGGTCGGCCAAGGCTGGCGCAAGCCGAGGCGACCGGTCGGGGCTTCAGGCTAGTCTGCTCCCGGGATGATCATCGGGTTAGCCTGGCATCCGAGGGCCGAGCCTCGAAAAATTCCGCTCGCTGGTCGTGCGCCTGTCGCTTGCCGCCCGACGGAATTTCTCCGTGGCCAGCTGCGATCGTGTTTCTCCTCCTCTCCAAGCGTCCCCTGGAGAACACCAGATGGGCATTAAATGCTAATTGAGGGGTTACCTGGGAAATCGGATCGCCAGTTGCTGCTTGCGAGGAGTGTCAGTTAAGCGGCCGCGATACGCGCGTTCTTCGAGGCGGATGCGACCTGGGTGCGAGCGGAGATATGTGGACCTAGGGGTACAGGCCACCCGGAGTGTCCTGCACAAAGAATGCGATTAAGGAGAATAACGCTTAGGAAATCGCGGGAAGATACGCCTCGAGAGCCGGATCGGCTCCGGATTCAATGCGCCCGCATTTATTGGAGCCACCCGCATCGGAACGACCGGGGGGCCGCAGTTTGGCTATAAATATAGGTGCAGGTGCGATGGAGCCTGCCAAGCCGGAGCTGTTCAGGTTGCCATGGATCGTGGGCCTCCTCTCCGACGCATGGTTGAAAGACCCCTACCGAAGGAACGGGAGGCGCGCCCTTCGCGACTTCCGCCAACTAGCCGTTTCATCTGGGATCAACAAGGAGGTTCTCCCCGGCGGAACTCCGCTCTAGGCGTTTCATCCGGGATCACGTCTCCCCTCCTTAAAGTTCGGCCTCCCGATTGAGCTCCGCACCAGGCGCTTGATCCGGGACCGCGCCTCCATATGCTCTTCTCCCTTGTATTCCTTCTCTCCCCTAACACTGGGGAGGACCGGAATATCCCTTGGAGGTGGTGTTCCCCTGGAGGCAGCGGGAGCTTCGTCTGCGGCGGCTCCTCGTCTTTTTCGTGAGGCGTGGATGGCGCCTCTGGGTAGGAGCAGTGTGGACTTCTCCTTCGTCCACTTCTTCTTCATCCGCGCTGGCTCTTCGTCTTTTTCGCGGGACGTCGATGGCGCCTCCGGTTGGAAGCACCCACTTCCGGTGGGATTGCAGCCGCTTCGGATGGAGGTTTCGGGATCCCAGATCTCCAGCTCCTCGGAGTCTCCACCTCTTCTTTACTTTCTTTACACCCTAATTCCCCTCTGGAAATTCCTTGTAATCACATGAGCACGCCGTTGTAACCAGAAATTATTGAAATGAAAAGTGTTATACATTTTCGAACTGTCTTTCTGGCATTGTCGTTCTACTGGTAATACATCCGCAGGTTAGCGGAATTCCAGCTCCTTGGAATTTCTCGACCATCTAGGGCCTCCAACTGGTAGGAGCCAGGTCGGTTTACCCAGCGAACCCTATACGGGCCTTCCCAATTTGGCGCTAGCTTCCCACCTTCCACAGGTTGAGATGCTTTAGCTCGCCTTAGCACCAGATCTCCGATTCTGAAAAGCTTCGGTCGGACCTTGGAGTTGTAATATCGGGCCACCCTCCGCTGATACATCGCCATCCGAACCTGCGCCATTTCCCTCGCTTCTTCCAAGAGATCCAGGTTCCCTCGGAGTTGCTCCGAATTGGCCTCGGGTCGGTGCGCGGCCACCCGAGGTGAGGGGAGTCCGAGCTCCACGGGGACAACGGCTTCCGTGCCATAGGTTAGGCTGAAAGGCGTCTCCCCGGTAGGGATCCGACGCGTGGTCCGATACGCCCAAAGGACATTCTCGAGTTCTTCGACCCAAGCTTGCCCCGTCCGACCGATTCGCGCTTTGATTTCTTGGAGGATTGTCCGATTTGTGACCTCGGCCTCGCCGTTGGTTTGGGGATGCGACACAGATGTGAACCGATGCTCGATCCCGAACTCCTCGCAGAAGTCACGGAAATGCTTGTTGTCGAACTGTCGGCCATTATCCGAGATGAGGACCCGAGGTACCCCAAATCGGACAATGATGTTCTTCTTCACGAACTTCCGGACTTGCGCCTCCGTGATAGTGGCCAGCGGCTCTGCCTCCACCCACTTGGTGAAGTAGTCGATTGCAACAATCAAAAATTTCCGCTGAGCTGAAGCGACGGGGAATGGTCCGAGGATATCCATTCCCCACTGGGCGAAGGGCCAGGGTGCAGTGATTGGTGCCAAGGGGACAGAAGGGACTCTCTGGACGTTGGCGTGGCGCTGGCAGGCGTCGCATTTCCGTACATGATCCTTTGAGTCCTCCAACAAGGTAGGCCAATAATAGCCTTGCCTCATGATCTTGTGCGCCCAGGACCTAGCCCCCAAGTGTGATCCGCAAACGCCTTCGTGGACTTCGCCGAGGACGTAGGCCGCTTCCGAGGGGCGGAGGCACTTTAAGAGGGGGGCGGTGAACGAGGTCCGATACAGCCTCCCTTCATAGAGTACGTAGTGGGCGGACTTCATAACAAGTCGCCGAGCTTGATCTTCGTCTTCAGGGAGGATCCCTTCGGCGAGGTAGGCGACAAGCGGGTCCATCCAAGACGGCTCCGGATCAATCGCCATCACCGCTCCAGCCTCGCCGATGCTCGGGGCATCCAGGGTCTCCAGGTAGATCGCCCTCGACAAGTTGTGCGCGTCTGCGCTCACTAAGCGGGACAACCTGTCGGCCCTGGCATTTTTACTTCTTGGGACCTGCTGGATGTCGACACTGCCGAGGTCGGGAATGAGTGCTTGCACCTTCCGGACGTAATTCTGCATGGTCGGGTTCCGAGCTTCGAACTCCCCACGGACCTGCCCGACCACCAGCTGGGAGTCGGTGATGACCTTCAGGCGCCGGATGCCGAGCTCCTTGGTGAGTTTGAGTCCCGTGACTAGGGCCTCATACTACGCCTCGTTGTTGGTCGCTGGAAATCCGAACCTCAAGGCATACTCGGCTATCACTCCATCAGGGCTGGTGAGGACCAGCCCGGCCCCTCCACCTTCGGGGTTCGACGACCCATCGATGTGAAGCGTCCAAATCGGGAGGTCGAGGCTGGGTGTTTCCGGCGACCTAGGTTCCGCCTCCTGCACCGTGCACTCAGCGAGGAAATCCGCGAGCGCTTGGGCCTTGATGGTGGGTCGGGGCTGGTAGCGGATGTCGAACTCACCAAGTTCTACTGCCCACTTCACCAGCCGTCCCGCATTCTCAGGATTGCTGAGGATCTGCCGTAGCGGTTGATCGGTCAAGAGGGTGACAGAATGGGCCTGGAAGTAGGGGCGAAGCCTCCTGGTCGCGGTCAGCAGCGCGAAGGCGATCTTTTCAGCCTTCGTATACCGCGTCTCGGCATCCCGTAGGACCCGGCTGATGTAGTACACAGGCTTCTGGAGCTTTGCCTCTTCCCGAACCAGTACCGCACTGACTGCGGTTGGGGAGACCGCCAGATAGAGGTAGAGCATCTCCCCTTCTTGCGGCTTGGACAGCAGGGGAGGAGACGCCAAGTATTCCTTGAGCTGGTCGAATGCTGCTTGACATTCGGCCGTCCAGAGGAAGTCTTTCGGGCGTTTCAACACCTTGAAGAAAGGTTGGCAGCGTTCGGCCGATTTTGCCACAAATCGTCCGAGCGCGGCGACCCTCCCAGCGAGCTCCTGAACCTCCTTCACTTTGGTCGGAGGGGACATATCTTGGATGGCCTTGATTTTGTCCGGATTGGCTTCGATCCCCCGCTGGTTGACAATGAAACCGAGGAACCTCCCGGCCGAAGCGCCAAAGGCGCACTTCGCTGGGTTCAGCTTCATGTGAAACTTCCGCAAGGTGGCGAAAGTCTCCTCCAGATCCGCGATGTGCTGGTCTGCATGGCGGCTGTTCACCAGCATATCGTCCACGTACACCTCCATGTTCCGGCCGATTTGCTCTTTGAAGATTTTGTTGACGAGGCGCTGGTAAGTGGCGCCAGCATTCTTCAGACCGAAGGGCATTACCTTGTAACAGTACAGCCCCCGGTCTGTTATAAAGGCAGTTTTCTCCTCGTCCTGTGGAGCCATCATTATCTGGTTGTAGCCGGAGAAGGCGTCCATAAAAGACAGCAGCTGATATCCGGAAGTCGCGTCGACCAGTTGGTCTATCCGCGGAAGCGGAAAGCTATCCTTGGGGCATGCCTTGTTCAGGTCGGTGTAGTCGACGCACATCCTCCACTTTCCGCTCGCCTTCCGGACAAGTACGACATTTGCCAGCCATTCGGGGTAGCTGACCTCCCTTATGAATCCTGCCTCCAAGAGCTTGTCTACCTCCTGGTCGACCACTCGGATCCGATCCGGGGCACAGTGTCTCTTCTTCTGTTTTACCGGTCGGTGGGTCGGGTCGACGTTGAGGGCGTGAGAAATGACCTCCGGGTCGATCCCAGGTACATCGGCCGCCGACCAGGCAAACACATCGACATTGGCTCGGAGGAATTCCACCAACCGGGCCCGAGCTCCCAGGTCGAGATTGGCGCCGACCCGGATCGTCCTGTCCGGGCGACCTTCCTCGAGGGGAACTTCGATCACACCCTCGGCCGGCTTCCCGTGCCGCAAGGCCACCTCGTCTCTGGCGTCGAGGGACTCGACGCTTAAGGCTTCTACGGGCTTCTTCCCTTTGAGAGTTGCTAGGAAACATTGCCTTGCGGTCGGTTGGTCACCTCGGACCTCTCCAATCCCGGCCGCCGTGGGGAACTGCATGAGCAAGTGGTACGTAGAGACCACCGCGCGAAGGGCGTTCAGTCCGGGTCGTCCGAGGATAGCGTTGTAGGCCGAGGGAACACGGACGACCAAGAACCCGAGCCGCACCGTGGCTTCTGCGGGTGCAACGCCCGCAGTCACAGGCAGCTCAATGACACCTTCGGCCGAGATAGCGTCACCAGTGAATCCTATGAGGGGGGTGGATGTTTTGTGCAACAATTGTCTGGACAAGCTCATCTTTTGGAAGGCCTCGTAAAACAAAATATCAGCTGAGCTTCCACTATCCACAAGAACACGCCTTACATCATAGTTTGCCATAGTGAGGGAGATCACCATGGCGTCATCGTGGGGGGTCTGAACTCCCTTTACATCTTCATCACAAAAAGTGATTACATTACCGACCCTCTGCCTCTTTGCGACGGCTGCCCCTGATGCTTCAGTCGAGCCCCCTGTGTTCCTCTCGGTCCGGGGGCAGCCCCCAGTGATAGTGTGGATCACGCCCGCGATGGGTCGATTCTGCTCCCGAGGCTCCTGAGGGGCCGGGTCGGCCGGACGCGGGTCTGCGGGGGGACGTCGGTCGTTCACATATCGACCGAGACGCCCTCGGCGGATGAGAGCCTCGATCTCGTCCCGAAGCTGGAAGCAGTCTTCGGTGTCGTGGCCGTGGTCCCGGTGGTACTCACAGTACGCCCGAGAGGGCCTCCTCCCAGGAATCTTCTTCATCTGTCTCGGGACCGGGAGGCCCTCCCGCCCCTTGATTTCCATGAGGATCTGGGCCCGGGGAGTTAGAAGAGGAGTGTACCGGTTGAAGCGTCGGGGCGGAGAACGAGGGCGTAGGGCGCCGTGGTTCCTCGCCGGCGACAGGCTTCTGCGCCGACGTTGAGGCGTCGGGCTCCTCCTCTGGCGTGCCTCTTTTCGCCTTTTCTTTCCGAGCTTTGGAGGGATCTCGGCGGCCTCCTTGCTCCAGTGGGCGGCCGCCTCCTCGGCGTCCGCATACTGGTTCGCCCGGGACAACAGCTCCGGGAAGCTCCGCGGCAGGCGTTTGTCCAGGGAGAAGGTGAGTCTGCCCTTTCGGAAGCCACGCTTCAGGGCTGAAAGAGCCACCTCCTGGCTCAGGTTCCGGACTTCCAGCGTAGCCTTGTTGAAGCGGGTAAGATAATCCCGCAAGCTTTCTCCCTCGTTTTGCCGGACATCAAAGAGGGAGTCGGAGACCAGTCGCCGCCGGCTACTGACGGCGAAATGGGTGATGAAGAGGCGAGTAAACTGGTCGAAGGACTGGATTGAGTTAGCCTCCAAGCCGGCGAACCACGCCCTTGCCGGGCCACGGAGGGTGGCCGGGAAGGCCTTGCAGAGGAGAGGATCTGATGCTCCGTGGAGGAGCATAAGGGTCCTGAAACTCTCGACGTGATCCCGCGGGTCCGCCGCCCCGTCATAGGGCTCGATCGTCGGCATTTTAAACCCCGGCGGATTCGGGGTCCGCAGGATCCTCGAGGCAAGTGCCGGCTGGGAGGAGATCTCCAAGTCGGCGAAGGGATCTTTGGAGTGGCCCTTCAGGACCTGGAGTTGTCGGTGGAGATCGTCCACCCGCCGGTCCAGGGAGCGCGACCGATGGGTGGGAGACAAGGAGCACCGAGAGGGGGACCGACTGGAGCGCGGGTTCCTTGAGGACTGAGGGGTCTGGGAACGCGCCCGGGCCCGCCTCTCGTACCCCGCGCAGCTCCGATGGGAAGGTCCCGGCAGAATGGACCGTGCTCGAGAATCTTCCTCGCGCCGGCGCTCCTCCCCATGGGAGAGGAAGGAGCGCGGGTTGAGGAGGACAGGTGAGCGCTCAGGGAGCAGCGGCTCCTGGGCCCGCTGCGGCGCCCGAGACATCACACCCTGCAGGTTCTGCACTGCCTCCGCGAGGGTGCGAACCTGCTGGGCTAACTGGTCGAACTGAGCGACCTCGACCATCTGAATGGGGGGTGGAACGGTGGAGTATTGCTGAGAATGTGTTGGAGACGCAGCGGCCTTCCGGCCGGAGGCGCGAGAGGCCCCGCGACCGGAGGCATTGGAAGCTCCACGACCACCTCGCCGTGCCATTACGATCGCTCTGAGATTCGGGCCCTTCCTCTAGCGCCAACTGTTGCTGGTGGTCCAAACCGAGAACGATTGGCACAGCGGTGTGAACGGGGTTCCGTTTGAGTTGCCTTGGTTGGTGTTGATTGCGCTCCACCTTCCACCGGAAAACCTGCAAGCAAGCCTCGCACCACCACTGGGGTAGTGGGGGCCCTCCGACGATCAAGTCAGAGGAGATTGGAGGAGAAGGAGAGATAATAGTAGCAAGTAAGAGAATGCACTGGAAGTTCTTGCTTACCCCCCCCTCCTCCCCCAGCCGCATATATACCAGGCTGGGGGGTCTTTCAGGGGGGTTCGTCATCGTGGGGCACGATGGAGCTGCCACTGACACGGCCGTTACAGGGCGTCGTGGGGCAGCGCTGGGTACGGCCATGACAGGGCGTAGTGGAGCTCCACCTTGTACGGCTGTTACAGGGGATCGTGGAGCAACGCCAGATACAATCGCTGCAGGGAGTAGTGGAGCAGGAGGCTGCGGCGTGCCTCTGGGGAATAGCCTGTCGTTATCGAGAGATGTCCGACTCGGGGTCGGATTGCTGGATCAAGGGGCAGCCGACTCGGGGTCGGGCTGCGGAGACGAAGATGTCCGACTCGGGGTCGGATTGCTGGATCAAGGGGCAGCCGACTCGGGGTCGGGCTGCGGAGACGAAGATGTCCGACTCGGGGTCGGATTGCTGGATCAAGGGGCTGCCGTAGTCTTCCTGGGCGCGCGTGCCGGTCACGTGGGGCATGGTGGCTAAGTTCCCCCGTAACATATAGCATAAATATCATAAAGAAGTTGTTTTACCTCATTTTTAGCAGATTCAGAATCTTGATTCATATTTTCAGAGTATGCATCAAGTAAAATTAGCACGCCATTTAATTTAACTCTAGAATCAAATACAGCAGCTAAGTTATGCATAGGACATATCTTGTCCCAATACTCATTCCATTTAGATTCCATTAGGTCAATAATAGGCATTAAAACATCATCATATCTATGTTCTGCAAATTTTTGACTAATTATATATGCTTGTTGTAAAAATGAACATGAAGTAGGGTAATAAATATCAGAAAGAACATTGGTAGCATTATAAAAACTAAGCAAAAAATCTTCCAAAATTTTTTCTTTATTCCAATCAATTTCAGACAATGTAAAGCCTAATCCACGATCATTAATATATGCACTTAATAAGTTCTTATATGGGTATGCATCATGTATCATGCTATATGTGGAGTTCCAACGAGTAATTACATCAAGTTTAAATTTTTTAAAACGTTTACCATGATTTACGCATAATTTCTTAAATTCTTGAAGTCTTGATCTTGAAGCATGAATAAAAGAAACTGCATTTCTAATTTTTGAAATCACATCTTGAATCATGCCCATGCCAGCTTGAACAGAAAGATTTAAGATATGACATGCACATCTAATATGCAGTAAATTTCCATCTAATATGGGATGCAATGAGTCTTTTAATAATGCAACAGCAGAATTATTATTAGATGCATTATCAAAAGTAATAGACATAATTTTATCATTAATATTATATGAACATGCAGTTTGATAAATTATATTTGAAATTTGTTGCCCAGAATGTGGAAAATCAAAAGCACGAAAAGCAAGAATACGTTTATTTAGTTGCCAATCATTATCAATATAATGAGCAGTAATGGCAATAAAACAATTACTACCTACAGATGCTGACCAAATATCAGAAGTTAATGAAATTTTTACATTTAAAGTAGAAAGTGTTTCAATTAAATTTTGTTTCATTGCTAAAAAGTTGGTCATAGCTACTCTTCTAAATGTACGCCTACTAGTTCTTTTGTAAGCAGGTTGTAGGTTTAATTGAACATATTCTTCAAAATTAAAAGATTCACATAAACTAAAAGGTAATTCATCCTTAACTATCCATTTTACAAGTGCTTTTCTTTGATTTTCATGATTATATGCAAAATTACCTACAAGTAATCCCCCTTGTATATTAAGGGTACTTTGAGTTTGAGCATGAGAATCATGCATCCTATGACTCTCTTGATGTCTTTTTAAATGCCCTGTTCCCCCACTACTACTACAACTATAAAGTTTGGCACATTTTTTACATTTAGCTTTCCAGACTCCCTCAACCATAACTCTATCAAATTCATTCCATACAGCACTAGTCCTCTTACGAGAAGAGGTTTGACCTTCACTCGGTTCACCAGTTCTAGAGGAACTAGGAACATAGGGTTGGGGATTAGTTTCTTCTCCTTCAGAAACAGGAGGAATGCCAAACTGACTTTCCTCAAAAGATGACATATCTATGATTAATTCAAAAAATAAAAACTAACCGCAAGGAGGAATTGAGTAGAGGGTCGGAGGGCAGAGGCAGAGCCGAGATTCCGAGCTTCCTCTTGTGCTCTCAACAGAAGCGACCTTCTCTTCTCAACAGGAACCTCCTCTTGTGTAGCACTTGAACAAACTAAAAATTAAATTGCTAGAAGAGCACTTTAGAAGAGAGAAATAATAGCAGTAGAGAAGGAAAGAATGAGAGGTTTGGTATGGTGAGAATGAGGGAGGAATGGGCTATTTATAGAAGCCCAAAATTTTTTTTTCCCCATTCAGCCGTTATTGGACTGTTGGGAGGGGTAAAAGGGTCATTTTCACGAAAATAGCCGTTGAAAACGGCTATTTTCCTCCCCCCTCTCCAGACGGGCCGTGCCTGGCACGGCCCGTCTGGAGCCGTTACGGGCCGTGCCAGGCACGGCCCGTGGCGTGCCGTGCCCGGCCCGGCCCACCAATAAAGGGGCCTGGGGCCGGGCCGGGCTGGTGTTCCGTGCCAGGCACGGCCCGTTTAGTCCTTAGGCCCGGTGGGCCTGGGCCGGGCCGGCCCGGCACGGCCTGTTGCCCAACTCTATCTAACAATAGCTAGCAGCGCCAAATCAAATTCAAAATAAATTCTACTGGATTTGTTATAAATGTCCTTGATTACTTTATGTGAGAGACCTTTTTTGTTGAACATGGGATGCAACCTTTAACCAAGTTGATAGTCGATTGTCTAAGGGTTTGCTCATTTGCCCGCTATCGGATATAGTGTATTTACAAATATAGAATTTGAGTTGCAAGCATCTAAAACAACTATTTAGATATTTTCAATTGCAACTACAAATTGCATTTGGACTAAAAACATGAATCTAAATTTTGTAATTGAAAATATAGGCAAAATTAATTGATCATATTTCTAATTACAAAATTTGTTGCAATTGGAAGAAATCTCCAAAAGAGATATTGCACCTCTCTTCAACTATTGAAACTTAATATTCTATATTTTATTAAAATATAAATTATTATAACAAAATATATAATTATTATAATATTATATAACATTTTCTAAAAGTATATTACTGTAATAATTAATGTTATAATGTTGATAATATAATTATTGTTTTATGATCATGCCATACTTGTTTAGTTGTTTCTATTATAACATGATGATTCTTGTTGTACAATAATTATTTGTTGTTAAAATAATATATTATAAATCAATATTCATGATTATAAAAATATATTTAAGTGAAAATTATTTTGTAGTGATATATCGATATAATTACTGTAGCAATTATTATTATAGTAATTTGTAATATTATTAATTTTTCTGTTATAGTTATAAAATTATATGATAATTAATATGCTATAATACAAGGTAAAAAGTTTATTATTTTCAAAGGACAACCTTATTGAATCAATTATAGAGCTATCTTATCTATTGTAGGTCCATAAAACTAAGTAGTCACAATTGTATTTGTTATTTTCAATTATAAGCAATGAAAAAGAAACAATTTTTCCCTAGCAAAAAAAGAAACAATTTTTGCAATTGCAATATCAAATGTAGCATTTATAGTTGCAACCTATATTTAGCTCGTAAGAATTAGAATTGCAAGCAAAACACAAACCTTTTAGCCAGAATTAGAAACCACAGCTCGGAGAGCGTTAAGTCGTGGTCGTCCAAGAATAGCGTTGTAGGCCGAAGGCAGACGGACCATAAGAAAATCCGTCCTCACAGTACTTTTTCGGAGGGCGAGTCCGATTGTGACAAGAAAACTAACCTCGCCCTCAATCGGAACCGAGTCTCCGGTGAATCCGACCAGCGGAGCATTCATTCTTCGAAGCTGGCTTTCCATTAATCCCATTTTTTGGTGGGCATGGTAGTACAAAATATTTGCCGAGCTTCCATTATCAACTAGGACACGCTTTACATCAAACTTATTTACAATCATGGAGATGACCACAGCGTCATCATGAGGAGTCTCAACTCCTTCCATATCCTTGTCTGAGAATGAGATGACTTCGGAGGTGCGCGGGCGCTTCGGAGGGGTCCTTTCCTCGATTGGTCTTTCAGCTGAGTTTCCTCCTCCAATGGTGTTGATGGTGCCGGCGATGAGCCCGTTATCATTTGGATTTTCGGGCGGTGTGGCATTTTTTACTGGCCTTCTTTCCTCACGCCGGTTCTGCACAAATCGGTTGAGTACTCCATGACAGATAAGTGCCTCGATCTCGTCTCAGAGCTGCAAACAATCCTCCGTGTCGTGGCCGTGGTCCCGGTGGAAGCGGCAATACTTCTTAGGGTTGCGCCGGGCTCCTATATCCCGCATCGGGGGTGGAGGTCGGAAGAAGTCCCGACCTTCTATCTCCATTAGGATCTCGACCCGGGGTGCGTTAATGGGAGTGTAGTTCTCGTACCTCCCGGTGGACTCCTTAGCCGGGAGAGGTTCTTATCTCGGCGGGGAGATCGGCTTCTCTGGCGGCTGCGCTCTTCACGGCGTTTCTTCTGCTTCTTTGAGGCCTGTTCGGTCGCGCCCCTCCTAGATGCGATAGCCTCTTCGGCCTTCGCATACTTCCAAGCTCGGGCCAGCATTTTAGTGAAGTCGGCGGGGAAGCTCTTCTCAATAGAGAAGAGAAATATGTAGGAGCGAGCCCCAGTCTTTAGTGCTGACATGGCTATCGACTGGTCGAGCTCGCGGACCTCCCAGGTTGCAGCGGTAAAGCGGTCGAGATATTCTCTGAGGGATTCCCCCTTCTTCTGTTTAATGTCCAGGAGGAAATCTGATGTTCGCCGCTGGCGCCGGCTGGTAGTAAAGTTGGTGGCGAACTGCCTGCCGAGCTGCTCAAAAGAGGATACCGTGCTCGGCTTTAGTCCAGAGAATCAAAGCCGAGCCATTCCCCGAAGAATCGCTGGGAAGGCCCTGCAAAGCACAGCCTCCGAGGACCCTTGCAATGCCATGAGGGCTTGGTAACTTTCCAAATGATCGAGGAGGTCGGTAGTTCCATTGTAGGGCTCTACTTGGGGCATTTTGAACCTCGGTGGGACCGGCTCATCCTCGATCTGGCGGGAGAAGGGGGACTTGGTGGTAAACTCAAGGTCACCCTCGCACCTTGCCTTCCTGCTGTGAAGCGTTTCAATCTGGCGCTCAAGGTTCTCGACCCTCTTGTCAAGCTCCCCAGCCTGGGGGATTGCCACAATAGTCTGCTCCGGCTCGCGACGGTCCGGGGCTGACTCGGTTTCCGAAAGATGTGGCCTTCTGTCTATGCTCCTCTCTGGCACTTTTCTCCGGGCAGATGCCCGGGCTGAGCCTTGGCGACAGCATCGCTCTTCATTGTTGGCCCTCGAGGAGCCATGGAGGTTTTGGCCTTGGGGCACCGGTCCGTTTGGAGGAAGCACTGGTTGGACCTGGGCCTGCGGAGGCAGCATAAGTGGGGCTTCCACATGTTGTAGGCCTTGGACGGCTGCGGCCAAGGCTTGGACCTGCTGTACCAGGATGTTGAACTGTTCCGACTGGACTTGGGGAACTGGATCAGCCGGAGATGGCGAATTCTGGACAGAGTGTCCAGGACTTGGTGGGAGACGCCGGGAGGCATTGGAGACTCCTTTGCTTTTCAACTTCATGGCCACGACTCGGGCCCTTCCTTTAGCGCCAACTGTTGCTGGAAATTGGATCCGGGGGCGACCGTCGGCTGAGAAGGAGGAGCTCCAGTGCGGGAATGGCGGGTGGCGGTCCGTCGGCGGTCGGCGTCCTCCGGGGAACCTGCAAAAAGCCGGTGGTCGGGGTTTCCGGTGCCGGCCCTCCGATGCCTAAGTCAGAGAGAGCAAATGTATGGGAGGAGAGAAAATATGTCTCGGAAGTTTTCAGGGTCCAACCCCCCCTCGGATGAAGGGGTTCCTCTTTTATAGAGGGATACTGGATTACCTGTGATGTGACGAGGCGATCGGATTACCGTCATAATTGAGCATGTCGTATAAATTAATGCACGATCGTGTGAATTAATGCAGTGCCGTAGGGATCAGGCTGGAGCCAGTGAGTTGTTGTGGTTGATCGGACGTAGCCGAGCGGGTCAGCTGTTTGCCGTGGAGAGCTTGAGATCCATAGATAGCATGCACATTGATTGTTGAGTGAGCCGGAGATCAGCAGAGGCTATGCGCATTGATAGTTGAGTGAGCCGGAGATCAGCAGAGGCCATGCGCATTGATGGTTGAGTGAGCCGGAGATCAGCAGAGACCATGCGCATTGATGGTTGATAGCAGTAGCAGGGCATGGTCCCCGGTCGAGCTGCAGAAGGATGTGACCGCAACAGATGGGTGGCGAGGTCGGACTTCCGAGGTCGAGGGTGCTGAGGTCGGATGTCTAGGAGTCGAGCGTCTGGCCGAGTGCCGGGTCGGGAGCTCTGAGGTCGGGCGCCAGGTTGGGAGCTCTGAGGTCAGGCGCCTTCAAGTCTGGTGCCTCGAGATCGAGCGCCTTCAGTCACGTGCTGGCGATCTGCTCACGTGCTTCAGGGCGATTTATTTTCCCCCAACACGTAGTACCATCAAGTCTTCGATTCAATCCTTTCCAATAGTTTGGATAGAAACAGTCACTGAAAATTTTTACCCTTAGCGTGATGGCAATTCCAGCCACCGGACAAGCCTCTCAAATGCTCCAATTATTGCTGGTAGGTTCCAGGTCACAGTCTCCCCTCCCTCTTTTCCGTCGGTCATTCGCGTTATAAAGAAGGCTACCCCCAGCCTGCCCTCCTCGCCAACCACACTCGAAACCTCACATCCAGAATTAGGATCTGGCTTCAATCTAGGAATGGAGCAAAAGGTTGCAAATTCTCCTCCCTTCAGAATCACTTCTCTATGTAATTTTGAAAGGCTAGCTCATGATGATTTTAACTCATGTCTCTTGTGGATCTCATAATATCATGATCTTTTTCCTAAAGCTTACAGTTATATGTTAATGATAGCATGAAGCTTTGGTGTTCCCTATCATATTTTTATCAGAATAAAACTTATTTGAGGCGGATCGTTTCATCACTCCTGAATCTTTTCTTTCTTTCTTGTTTTGATTAACCTGGCTATGTTTAACTTTGATATAAGTTATTGAGCCTCTCTTTATTAGCTTAAGATCACAATTATTGTTAAATTATTTCTAAATATGTCAGTTAAGGTGGAAAGTTTCGAGCTTGCCTTTTCTTTCTTTTTTTCGTTCCTTCGTTTTTTTTCTTCTTATTCTTTTAATACTCATATTAGCACAACGACATCATCATTTGTATTGCATATTTGTTTTCACATTTTCCCAAGCTGATGTCCTTCATTTTATTTTCACATTTACTAAATAAATCCTATCACAGGAATGGTGCTGTCCACCACCGTGCAAACCATGTCCACCACCGCGTCCACCACCGTGTCGACCACTGTGTCGACCACTGTGTCGACCACAAATTTGTCAGGTTTGGTGCTGGGTGCTCTGCTATGGGGGATGCCAAGGAGTGTCTTGGTGTGGCACTTGTGGAAGGAACTGCGGATGTGTGCCTGGTTATACACGAATGCCCTCTGGTGGAACCTAACGCGGAGGATGCTAGTTGATTCTTAAGGAGAGATCCATCAACGTCATGTACCGTCGTGTGATCTTGTGTATGCGTGTTTTTCCTTTGCCAAAAAATAATAACAATAATAAGGGTGAAGGACGTTAGACTTATATATGGGAGAATAATGTGGAAATAAATTGTTATTTCAGTGCAACATTTTCTTTTGAAATATTGTGTGAAAGAAATATTTTATGTTTTATAATGTGAAGTTTTTTTCTTAGTATTTTATCCTCTTGTCTTCTAAGCGAGAGGTACCAACAAATCCTCTGCCCCGGTTGGGTTCAAAGCTAGGTCTTGATTGCATCTTTCACATGAAAAAAGCATTCATCTTCCTTCACACTAATTCACCATTAGATCATCCAATGCACAGCTCTCAAAGCACTCCAAACTCCATTATTCATTCATATGCATAGATGTGTAAGTGGCCAATGGATAATTCAAAGAAAGATACAACTCTAATCCTTCGAGACTTCAAGTATTAAGCTTGGTCTGTTCTGGACTCAAGTACCGACAGAGTGGATAGGTGGTGGGGTGGCTTTGATCCCATTTATTTTCCTTTTTGAATAAAATAATCGCATGTGGTTTATCTGTCAGCTCCTACGGTGCTTGATCTCTCAAGATTGTTTGTTAGAAAGTTTTTCTATCCACATTGGACTTTAGTTAAACTTGAGGTCAAAAAACTGTCAACCAAAGAGTCCATAAACAACCAGCCAAATCCTCTTCACATGAGACTGCCATTATGGTCTTTTAACAGATCTATTCTTGACAATATTTTCTATAGCACAACTCCATCTACTCCTTAATAAGTTTGTAGCTAAGCAGCAAATCCACTTGTCTTCTAAGTGAGAGGTTGGGTTCAAAGCTGGGCTGCGATTGTATCTTTTGCACCAAAGGAGTATTCATCTTCCTTCGTACAAATACACCATTGGATCATCCAATGCGCAAATCTCAAAAAATAACAATTAATTAAAGAATAATTATTTTAAAAATAAAATGATTAAAAAATTTAAAGAATTATTGATTAAAAATCCCATTTAAGGACATAAAAGTGATTAAAAAATATTTTTTGATTTGAATGATATCATGTCAGCAAATATCTTGGATTTTACCAATTTATCTTGATCGAGAAAATAGGCCAAGCCTTTTGCATATATTATATCCAAAGTTGTCATACAACTCGAGATCTCGATCGAGATAAAAATCTTGGTTCCTTTTGATAGTGATCCAGAATGATCATCAGACTCGATGTAGATCAATTTGGACATTACAAAAAAGATTGGACATGCTTTAGGAGCAAGTCATCACATCGGAGAGCTACATCGTGTACTAAACTTCCGAAGGCTATAAATTAGCCGTACGACACTAGATTAAGATGATTTTTTTTAAAAAAAAAATCAGACAGCTTTTCAAGCTCTATAAGATGGAGCCACCTCTTTAAGGGTGCAGTGCAGTGAGCGAATAGTAACAAATTTCATCGTTTACATTCTAAAATGGACCAATCTAATAATAACTTTTCCTTTTAGGAGAGATTTTGACCGGATGTAACTTTCCATATCGAAAAAAATTGGTGGAACGACTAGAGACAAAGTCAATGTAGGAGTTAAGATTTACCTCATTTTGGATTTTAACTTTTTAATACTTATTTTCACTGGTCATGTCGATGAGATCTAGTAGATTTTCAACTTTGTTGGAATGAGTTGAATCTACCAATTCCATTCAGACTGGGTTATGTCAGGTTCATTCTTGGGATCTTGTCATTAAATTTTTTGATTCCTTATGATTTATTCTATGTTTTGTGTTGTAGATTAATAAGATTGAAGTTAAGAGTGGTTTACCTGGGGCGTCCAAAGAACAGGAACCAAGACCAATGCCTGCCTCTCGCTACTCCTCCGCTAGTAACTGCTTTGCACCACTTTCAAGTAACCAGTGCCAAATCAGGAGCCTTCACACAAATCCGTCTGAAGAACAAGACGCTAGCAGCACTACAGGAAAACTCATTTTTTTGGCGCTTTTTACAACCTTTACCGACGCTAATAAGCATCGGCTAAACTTTCGGCGATGCTAATCAAAACGTCGCAGAAGCGTCGGCGATACCGGAGTAGCAAAAGTTTTTGTCGACGCTTCGTGAAAGCGTCGGCAAAAATTATAAAGCATCGGCGAATACCAAATGGATGCGAACCTCAGGGTTTTCGCCGACGTTTTAAAGCGTCGGCAAATCATAACCAAACTTTCGCCGATGCTTTAAAGCGTCGGCAAATCCCGTTTTTGCCGACATTAAATAAAAGTTTCGGCATACTAACTTTCACCGACGCTTTAAAGCGTCGGCATAGGCTGCCGGGCATACCCCTAACTTTCACCGACGCTTTAAAGCGTCGGCAAATCCATTTTTACTGATGCTTAAAAGCGTCCGAATTTGTATTTTTTTTAAAAAAATAAAAATACAAGTGCATATCATAAAACACACATTATAACAATATAAACCTGTATTACATTACATTGACACAAACATTCAAATCATTCGAAATATTTATATTGTCATATCTGATTAAATTTATATAATAAGTTTAGAATTACAATGTACTTTGAAAAATAAGAAACATATACATATCAAACTCTATAAAAAACATTCTAGAAGGTATCAGGGACGGGATTCAGCTCCATCATCATCATCTCTACGAGCGTTTGAAGTATCAAGAATCTACAAAAAAAAAGAAACCTTAAAAGTTAGGAATAATGTGATACATTAACTCATACATCATAATTGATAATATGTAAAGTATTCAAATATATATAATTATTTATCTGAGAAGGAAGAAATCGCTGTAACAAAAATGAAATATTTGCAAGCTGAGACTGCAAATTTTCTTGATTCTGCTTCAGCTCTTTAATAGTTGCTTGAAGATGACGAACTTCTGCAGTGTTACTACCTTCTCTGGCATTTCTTATATACAAGCCCACTGCAGATTTTGGTGCTGGACCGAAAATTGCCGATACTTGTAAAAAACGTCGGCAAAAAAGGATCGGTAAAACCTGATCATTTTCTTGTAGTGCAGTGATTAGTTTCTTGAACCAGGAGTGAAGAAAGAGGAAGCTAATAAAAGTTATTATCTTCGAGTAACCTCAAGGTTTTCAGATCTTGGTTGGAATGAGTTGGTGATCATTTTGATCGTTGTAGGTTGTCCAAACCTATCAACTTTGGGCCTGCATCAGGAGAAAGGAGATCAAGATGATTTGATCAGTACACGTCATATTCCACTTCCACCAATTTTATGATGAAATTAAGTGATGGCTCTTTATGAGAGGGTAAAAATTCATTAAGATCTAGGCTAAAAAATTCATGCTGCAAGAGCTATGCCTAATGAATCCTTTTTGTGCAACCTTGGATAGCTAGAAACAGGTTATCCATTTCCTAATTATTTGCATATTACGCATGCTTTGGATGAGTAATAGGCATCGAACTAGCATAGTTCTTCAAGACCCAAACAGTGGGTCAAAATTTTTGGACAACAGTATTCCATTTGTCATCATCCACCGTGCAGACATTTAGGGTTTTTGTTGGGCATCGCAGATTCATGAGCGCCAACATGAAACCACTTCCAAGATACAGAGAACACTGCCAGTATGTAAAAAGGAGAACTAGAATAGAACTAGACACCACCTGCTTGATAGAACAAAAGCAGCCTTAAGAATAGAACTAGACACCACCAACCCTACCAAAAGAAATGCAGCCATGCTATAAGCTTTTTTTGTTAGGCTTTTTTTTTTTTTGGTAAATAAAAGGAGGGGAGGGGGAGGGACCAGCCCACCTGCGTAGCAGCCCCAACTGGGCTCCTCTTCCACCAGGAAATGTTCGATACAGGTCGTAGGTTTTCGCGTGCCTTCCCCGACTCGTGAGCTCACCGCCTCACGTGTGGGTACGTCACCCCAGCGCCACCTTCGTACAGATGGAAGGAAAGCATATCCGCCAGCGAGCCACTCGGGCGTGGGGCATCCGGTCCTCTAATTTAATCGACGTCCGCACGTTTCGAACTCGGGCAACTCGAGTGGAATTATCGCCCCCTTACCACCAGGATACCACCTTGATTCAAACCTCACCTCACCATCTTTCTAGATATGACTTACAGAGGCCATTACCTTATCTCCACCGGTGCGCAAAGCAACGAGAGATTGCATCAGTGGTGGTTCTCATGATTTCCCCCATAAGGATGGCACAACAAAAGGGTGATCTAGCATAAACCGGAGTGTGGGACAGTTAGGAAATGATAATGTAACCAATGTCACACTAGAACAAGACTGCCAACCACAATGTGTAGAAAAAAAAACAAGCTACACACAAAAGACTCAAAGATGAATAAGAGTGAACAATTAGTTGAAGAATAAACAACTTGTAGTTGTGTTCCCAATGATAACTGATGGGAAAGTATTTTATCGACTTTATGGAGACTTTTAATGCATGCCTTCACATTAATTACATGTAATTAAGCATAGCTAAATTCTCTCTTATCTGTTCGCAGCCGTTTGATTTTCATCCCAAGTTCGCCTTTTACAGTCTCTTTGAACTCCAAAATCTGGCGAAAACTTATGACTTATGGTTTACAAAATAAACCCATGCAAATTTTGTAAAATCATCAACAAAAATTAACATGCAATGAAATCCAAAATAAGATAAAATTCTAGTTAGTCCCATTACGTACACATTTTAATGGAGCCTTCCATGTTTAGAGAGATATGTCAAATGGAAGACGATGTGCCTTTACATATTGACAACCTCCACAAATTTCTCCATTATCAAAATTTGTTAATTTTAGAAGTCCTTTTACCAAGTTCTTTTGCACCATAACTCTTAACTTATTCATGTTAGGATGCCCGAGTCTAGCATGCCATACGAATGCATTATCATTGCTACTCAACTTCTAGCAACTCAATACAAAGACAGAAAACAATCAACTTGTCGTTGTGTATCCAAATATAGCGGATAGGAAAGTATTTTATAGACATTATGGAGACTTCTAGTACATGCATTTACATTAATTACATATATTAAGAGTGCATAGAAAAATGAATAGACATTGGATAAGCACACAAATATATTAATAATCCTTTAGGAATCTATACTAATATCTATCTAGACTATTCCAAAAAATCAATTGCACTAATTCGACCATCGTGATCTGCTGGACGCTATGGAAAGAGAGGAATTCTGGGCCTTATTAGTTCGAAGCATATATACTCTATTGCTAAGGTGTTCCAACGCACCATGATGCTGCTGTAACAATGGACATCCTGTTATGAAGGCAAATGGGAAAATGCATATTCTCAAGCTTTTAGCCGAGTTATCGAATCAAAGTCCCACATGAACGGGTCTGGGTCCAAATACAACTACGTTCCCTCTTCATGGACCACTTGTCGTAGTCGCATCGCTTTATGGAATTGGTCAATTGGGTACAGGATGTTGAAAATTCTCCTGTTTTCATCACCCAGAAAAAAGAGAGAGAGCGAGAGGTTTCATAAAGGGAGTGGTCCTCTTGAGCTGGTTGCTAGTGATGTAGGGGCTTGCAGCAGAAGTGGAGTGCCAGCCAAGTGAGCCACCAACCTCAACCCATGTCCATCTTTGACACCATCTAAGTATTGAAAAAAAATACAATAAAAAAATAATGATGCCGCAAATTTATTTTCTCTCTTTATATAATTAAATAGGATATCACTCACCAAGCAACAATAATCTTTATAATCTACTCAAGTAATTAACAGATAAAATAGTCAAGTAATCCAGAAACAAGAGACAACACATTTTAATGTAGAAAATCCTTTTATGTAAAGAAAAAAAAACTACTGGATCTAGTCCAACCAAAATCTTTCACTATTTAGAATAATGAGATTACAATAGATTCTCTCTAGTTTAACTAGTGGTGGTACAAACATTAACAAGATTTAATTTTGGCTTCCACAATAAGAACATCATGATCAATAAGACAAATTTCAACAATAAACAGTAAAATAGAGAATAGATCTCACTGAGTGTTGATGCTTGAAATAATCAAAAGAGATCACTTTTCAAAAATTCAAACAGTTCAACCTGTAACTCTCAAGATCGGGAACAACATACTGAACTTTCAACCAAATTTGGATACAATCAATCATCCGATCATTCGATAAAGCAACATATTTTCTATGTCTTTTTCTTCTCTATTTTTTTTCTCTCTTCCATTTCCGTAGAACCCCAAGGCTCCTAATTTCTTTTCAATTCGCCTCACCCAAGCCGGTGGTTTTCTTCTCCACTTTTTTTTATTTTAAATTCAAATGGGTGGGTCCCACATGAGGAGGGTCCATACTAGCAAATCTCTCCCTTTCGACTCATGTGGGGAGTTCCACCAAGCCCATTCGCTTTCACCCCAAAGATCCTATTTGAGTTTCAACTTTGTAGGCACGAGTTAAAAGTTAGTCCATTGATTTCAAATTCAGACTAGCTTAAGTCAGGTTCATTCTCGAGTCTTGTCATTAATTTGGTTGGTTTGCTATGATTAATTCTATGCTTTGTGTCGTAGATCAAATAGATTAATTAAAGTTAAATTTCATTTAATGAACGAGGCTTGTGCCAAAGATTACATCCTCTTCTTAGGAGTCAAATATTCTGGATTTGAATCTTAGATAGAGAGTTTATAAGTATTGAGACTTGGAAAATTAATATGCAGGTGGTTTCTCTTTCTCGGTGACCAGTTTTACCAAGGTGTTCTGGTGGATTAGTCTCTCTTCTTCGAGACTCCTTATCAATGAAAGGCCAATCATAACCACTGTTTGTTATAAATTAAAGAATTTTTTGCATGAATACCCTCCTAAATATCGAATTTTGCTTGAATACTCTTCCAGAATTGATATTTGCGTATATACCTTCGTAAAATACTTGTTTTGCTATTCTATCCTTTTTTATTCTTATTTTTGCATATGTACCCACGCCATCTAATACTGTTTAAAAAAATTAGCTGTTTCAAATTAAAACGACCAAAATATCCTTAATAGATAGATGTAAAAAAGAAACATATATAAGGCAATTGCGACGGAGGGCAAAATAGTAATTTTAAATTTTTATTTTATTTTTAATTAAAATAAACATGATTTTTATTAACGGTGTTAGAGGAACCGTTATATTAAGGGCATTTGTGCAAAAACAGTATTTTATGAGGGTACAAAAATAAATATAAATTTTAAAAGGATATTCATGCAAATTTGAATTTTTAAAAGGGTATTCATGCAAAATATCTTAAATTAAATGAAACAAAATAGTCCTTGTCGTGCAATTAATAATTGATTTTCTTAATAACTTCACATTAAATAATAAGTATGATGTTAATTTTTCTATTATAAAAAATATAAACTCCTCCCATGATTGATGTGTCCACTCTTGTTGTTTCAAATGGTAATAAATGAAATAGGTTAAGCTTATAATCTTCATTTAAATATAAAAAATCAATAAAATTAGTTACTAATTAGAATATAGAGACTACTCCATCTTTTAATAAATAAATTAAGTTTGACACAAAGGAGAACTACGTTGGAATTCGGCTGAGAAAAAAAAAAAAAGGACTGACACGCTTAAAATCTCTTGAAGGAAACAAAAGTGAAGAAAGAAAAAGTTAATAAAATGGTGATCTTAGAATATAATAGTTAGTAAAATGAGATAACTAAAACTAAAGTAGTATATTATATATTTTAGTTTATTTTATCTGTTTTCTTTCATATGATGCTATATTGTGATTTTAAGAAGGGTATAGGAAAATATGGGAATAGGATTAAAAAGGTGGTAGGAGCAGGAAAACCCTGTTTTAGCTGCCCAGTGTTTAGGGCGCGTTAAGTAAAGGACGTACGGAGGATTGAGCAACCAGCTGGTCGGCATGATGCATCAGGGGCAAGCTCGCAACTTTTTGTCACATGGGCGGCGACAGTCCGATTGAGAGATGACGTCGACACGGTTCTATGAGCACGCGTCATGATAATTGCGTCCTGTATCGGCAATCCAACACACTTTCCGTACGTTGTTACTTTCATCTTAAATAGTAGTAATAATATCTATTTATTTTTATATTTTTCTTTTTAAGGTTGAAAGCTGGGCCCACTCGTTCGCATGAACTTGGATTGAACTTGTTCTTCGCCTTGCATGACAGCTATGATCGTATAGTTTTGAAAACGAATTCTGCATTGAAGCCGTTTTATTATTGTATTAATATGTAAATATCGATGCACCTTTTATACTATATACTGATATTAAATTAATATGATATGGTGTGCAGTGTGCTACGTATTATTTGATATAGTATCATATATTTTGGTCTTCATATACTGTATGGCACGGAAAGTTACGTATAAGATCCATGTAGTCACGGTTACAGTGCATTAATGGCCATAATTTGCCATGCACGACGAACACGATTGCATGAGCCTCGTGCATGAAATGTAGCCAGCTTTGTCATGCATTACGTAGAGCTGGATGCGATCACGAATCATAACCCGCAGCAGGTCCCGTCGCTTCTCCTTACACACGACTCCGGTTATGATATCAGAGCTTCCTTACGGCCTCCGCCAGCGTCACCATCCTGGTGTTCTATTCCATCCTATTCAGTAGTTTGGATGTGGCAGTCGCTGAAAAATTCTTACCCTTTTTTTTCTTTTTTTGGTGAAAACGGCAAAAAATTATTACCCTTAGCGTACGTGATGGCACTTCCAAGCAGCTAGGAAGCCTCTCAAGTGATCGCACATTTGCTGGTAGGTTCCCGGTCACGTCTCCCCTCTCTCTTAATCTGTCGGTCATTTCGCGTTTATAAATAGGGCTAACCAAGACCTGCCCTCCCCGCCAACTACACTCGAAACCAAACATCCAGAATTAGGATCTGGGTTCAATCTAGCAATGGCAGAAAAGGTTGCAAATTCTCCTCCCTTTAGAACCTCGCTTCGATCTCTATGTATTTTTCAAAGGCTAGCTTATGATGATTTTAACTCATGTCTCTAGTGGATCTCATATTATCGTGATCTTTTTTCTAAAGCTTACAGTTATATGTTTTTATTTTATTATTATTTTTTTTTTTGATGATAAGGGAGGCCCAAAAAAAGGCCACCCAGATTTTATTGAGAAAAAGAAATGTGCACAATGGAGGACTATGTACAACAAAGAGAGGAGTAAAAAGTGATTAAGCTAAAAGTTTTGAAGTTGTAAAGTTAAAATTTGCCAGTTAAATAGTAGTTAGAATAAAATATGCTCTGATTATATTTGACTTCCAAGAGAATATTTCATAGAAGATGCAGCTGGTTGGAACTTTCATCATATGCAACCAAGGCAGAACTATGCTGACAAAAAAATAATAGAATTCTCTATTTGAGCAATCTGAAATGAGAACATTCCATGAAAAGAATAAGCATAGAAATCTAACGGATCTGAAATTAGCTTATAGTTATATGTTGATGATAGCATGAAGCTTTGGTATTTCCTTTTATATTTTTATCAGAATAAAACTTAGAGGTGGATTGTTTCATCACTCTTGAATCTTTTCTAACCTGACTATGTTTAACTTTGATATACATTGTTGAGCCTTTCTTTATTAGCTTAAGATTACAATTATTGTTAAATTATTTCTACATTTATTAGTTAAAGCAAGTTTTGATCTTTCCTTTTCTCCCCCTTCCTTGCTCTCTTTTTCTCTCTCTATAATAGCAGGTTAAATGCTTCGTTTCTAGAAAAAGCAATAAATGCATTTTTGCGGCCTTTCTTTTTCCTTCCTTCGTTTTCCTTTCTTATTATTTTAATAATACTCATATTAAGACAATGGTATCATCATTTGTAATGCATATTTATTTGCGCATGTTCCCTAGCTGTGGTCCTTCATATTATTTTCACGTTCGCTAAATAAATCATATCACAGACCTTCAAGTTAATCATAAAAGTTGACCTACGCTGCTGTTGTTGCTACAAAAAGATTCAAAAGATTCTATGCAAGATCCAAGGTACGTAATTAAACCTCCCCGCACTTCACTTCCTCCATTCTAGTCCAATATTTTAGCTACTAATGATTGTTCCAATCATCCAATTTCACCCTATGATTTCCATCAACAAAGAACGAGATCAGAGCATAAAAACTATCACCTATGACAAGAAGAACAATACTGTCACAGTCTCCGGCTCATTCGATAACGAGATGCTCTCCAGGAAGCTCCGCTGCATGGCCTGCAGGGTGATCATAGACATAAAAATTGAAGAGGACAATCCATCCAAAAAGGATGACGAGAAAAAACCTAAGGACACGCCACCGTGTAAACCACCGTGTCCACCACCGTGTCCACCAGCATGTCCACCACCGTGTCCACCACCGTGTCCACCACCGTGTCCACCACCATGTCCACCACCAAGCTGTCAGGTTTGTTGCTAGAATGACACTTTAAGTAACATTTAATGCCCTTGGAATACTAAAATGACTCTTTGAAATACAAGTACTTCTGAGATTTCCAAAGTGACATTTTGGATTACAAAATAACTCTTTGGATTACTAAGTTGACTCTTTGGAATAACAGAGTTGTATCAACACCGAAGAGTCATGTGCATTAATTGCAAATTACTTCCTAATACTCCTTAATTTGCAATTGATTCTTAACCTTTCTGAATTTTTCTATGGTGACAGCTTTGGTAAGAAAATCTGCAACTTGCTCATTTGTGCCAACATACTTCAAAATAATTTCTTCTTTGTTTACCAAATTCCGAATGAAATGATGTCGAAGTTCAATATTGTAACAACCCAGGACCTCACCCAAAATGGCTAGCCGGAAGTTACTATTTGGGTTCCTTGATCCTGTATAAATACCCAAGATCTACCCAGCGAATAACCGATGTGGGACTAAACACACGCCCGCACGGGTCCTCACATACTCCCCCCGTTCAAGCCCTGACATCCTCGTCAGGCTAAGGGTTCAAATCCATTCAAATCTAATCACAAACACCATGATCGGCTCATGGTTAGCCCCAATGGATCCGTGCTGCAGTGTCCCCTAGTCCACATAGATTATGGGCCGGGTCCGCTCTGATACCATTTGTAACAACCCAGGACCTCACCCAAAATGGCTAGCCGGAAGTTATTGTTTGGATTCCTTGATCCTTTATAAGTACCCAAGATCTACCCAGCGAATAACCGATGTGGAACTAAACATATGCCCGCACGGGTCCTCACATACTCCCCCTGTTCAAGCCCTGACGTCCTCGTCAGACTAAGGGTTCAAATCCATTCAAATCTAATCACAAACACCACGAACGGTCCGTGGTCAACCCCAATGGATCCGTACTGCAGTGTCCCCTAGTCCACATAAGTTATGGGCCAGGTCCGCTCTGATACCATTTATAACAACCCAGGACCTCACCCAAAATGGCTAGCCAGAAGTTACTATTTGGGTTCCTTGATCCAGTATAAATAACCAAGATCTACCCAGCGAATAACCGATGTGGGACTAAAGGTGTGATGAGGTTCGGGGTTCGTGGCAAATTGAGCCCTAGGTATGTTGGTCCATTCGAGATCTTGGACAGAGTTGGAGAAGTAGCATATCGCTTGGCTCTACCACTAGCTTATCAGGTGTACATAATGTATTCCATGTTTCAATGCTGAGAAAACATATTCCGGACCCGAACCATATGGTAAATTTTGAGCCTATAAGTCTGCATGAGGACCTAACTTATGAAGAGTACCCGGTACGGATTGTGAATAGAAAGGATCTAGTGTTGCGACGACGGACCATTCCTTATGTAAAGGTGCAATGGAGCAATCACTCAAAAAGAGAGGCCACTTGGGAGCTCGAGGAAGAAATAAAAGCCAAACATCCTCAACTCTTTGGTATTACAGGTACGTAAATTTAGCGGACGAATTTTTTTTTAGGAGGGGAGAATGTGAACCCCCCCCCCAAAAAAAGGGAAACGGGCCGGCCCGAAAAGACCGGGCCCGTCTCCTCTTTTACGATCGTGCCCTAGGCACGATCGTGGAAGAGGGGGCTGTTGAGGGGTGAGGGCGGCGGCGTTGGGGAGGAGGTCGCCGGAGGGGTTGATGCCGGAGAGGAGACAAGCGTCGAGATTCACAATGGAACCGGCCGCGGAGGAAGACCACTTCCCTTCGCCGAAGATTCCGACGGGTGAAGAAGCGTGGATCCGAGGGGAGTTGCTCACGGTTCCTCCTCCGATTTCTCGCTGGAAGGATCGCCGGAACCCCCCGCCGGACCGAGGTAATCCTTCCTTTGTGTTTTATTTCCTGAATTTTGGGTGGTATGGGTGAAGAGTTGGCCGGTGAATCGTCGGAGAAGGGCCCGAAACAGGGTACCCCTGTTTCGGCCTCTTCTTTCCAATTTTTGGCGGCCGCCGGCCGCCGGCCGCCGGGATGGCCGAGATGCATGGCGGTGGGGCTGGTCGGGTTCGTATGAAGGTCGGAGAGGATTTTCTAGGCTGTGTATGTGATGAGGGAGGGTGGATTCGAGGTCCTCTTCCTCGGGATCCCATCCTCTCCTCCTCTTCCCCTCGTCGGATGGCCACCGGCGGCGATGGCGGCGGCGGTCGTGGGCCACCATGGCTGCTGTCGGGTGGGGGGGGAGCCGAGCCACCATCACGGTGGCTGTGAGGATGCTTGCCTTCTGTCAATAATGCAGGAAAAGGGGGAGGACCCTTTCGGTTCTAAGGGAAGGAGAAGAAGAGGGATCTTCTCTCCTCTCTTTCTTTGGCCAGCCACCATCGCCGGCGACTGCAGCAAAGACGGCCGATGATGGTTGGGCCAGTGGTGTTGTCGGGTTGGGGAAGGAGAGGGCACAGCTACCATGGCTATTACCCTTGGACCCAAGTAAATAGTAGGAGGGAGATGTACTCCCAACCATGAAGGATTTTTTCCTTTCTTTTGGTCTTTTCATCGAGACCGGCCATCGTCGCCGGCATGGCAGCGGCCCCGACTGGCGACGACACAGGCCGGTGGTACAAGGGTGGGAGTCGGGCCACCCCGACTGCCCTAGATTTGGAGGGATTGAGATGTTTGGGGACCTGATGATGGACCCCATAGTAGATATGAATTATGGTTTAGAATATTTAAATATTAAATAATTTAGTTGTGATTTATAATTGATGTTGTAGAGGAAGAGTCGGCGGTGCCAGGAGATTTTGATCAGGGGACTTAGCACCCCAGCGCGTAGGTTGTGATTCGGACCCGTGTTTGAGTCAGTCTACAATCTCTGTAAGAATCCCTACATCTGAGCACTTTTATTTATACATATATTGGATTTATCGTTGGATATATTTTATCAGTATGTTGCTATTTGTTTTATGAGCTTGTATGATACATATGAGATGTGCATTTTGATTGCTATGAAAATATTGAAATAATTAAATTGGGAAGAATTAACATATTTTTGAGAAATTATGAAAATATGTGATGTGATTGGAATTTGATTAAACATGTAAAACTAGACATGTAAAATGGGTTGGACTAACCTTGTCATGGGATAGCCTCTACGAGCTTATGCGTAGGATAGCCTCCACGGGCTTATGCGTGGGATAGCCTCTACGAGCTTATGCGTAGGATAGCCTCCACGGGCTTACGTGTGGGATAGCTGCCACGAGCTTATGGTTGGGATTTGTGCAGTCTTGGACTGGGACATGAACTTGGTCAGTCCAATGCCAGAAGTGAAAAATTTTGAAACTTGGGAATCAGAGTAATATGTGAATGGATCACATAATGTGAAAAAGGATTTATGTATATGAAATAGTTATATATATTTGTTGTTTGTTGAGCTTTTTGAATGATGAAATAGCATTTATTTGATGCTTGATTTATTTTATTAATATTTTGTGTGTGGCTGTTGGGATTTTTAAGGGCTGGAAAAGCTCATATTACTCTTACTTTCTTTTTCAGAGGCACTGGATTTGTAGAGTCCATTGGGTGGGACGAGAAATGAGATCAACATGGAGTCTGACTGCTAGATAGATAGAAGTTAATTTATCTTTTGTTTATGGACATTGGAAAATTATGTAATAATTCCGTACATTTTGGTTGGATTTGATTTAATTTCATTAATCATTAATTTTGGCATTTATGAAATTATTGAAATTATTTGTTTATATTAGGCCTTGCATGATCTTTAGGGCACTGCTCTAGGGCTCATACGGCCGGTCACGTACCGGACCCGGGTGATGGGTTCGGGGCGTGACAGAGTGGTATCAGAGCGGACCTGGCCCATAACTTATGTGGACTAGGGGACACTGCAGTACGGATCCATTGGGGTTGACCGCGGACCGTTCGTGGTGTTTGTGATTAGATTTGAATGGATTTGAACCCTTAGCCTGACGAGGACGTCAGGGCTTGAACAGGGAAAGTATGCGATGACCCATGCGGGCATGTGTTTAGTCCCACATCGGTTATTCGCTGGGTAGATCTTGGGTACTTATACAGGATCAAGGAATCCAAACAATAACTTCCGGCTAGCCATTTTGGGTGAGGTCCTGGGTTGTTACAAATATGCTTGGACCTTGCATGGAAGACTGGATTTTTAAACAAAGCAATTGCTGACATGTTGTCACAATAAATGATAGTTGGTTGAACTTGAGTTTGTTGTAGGTCCAAGAGAACTTTTTCTAACCAAACCGCTTCACATGCAGCATCTGTAGCTGCGATGTACTCTGCTTCTGCTGAAGATAAAGCAATTGATTTTTGTTTCTTTGAACTCCATGAAATCATCTTTGAACCAAGACAAAAAATATAGCCAAACGTGCTTTTTCTATCATCAATTGAACCAGCCTAGTCACTATCGAAATAACCAACAAGATTGTTATTTTCTTCTTTAACATATTTTATGCTTTGCCTTTGACTTCCTTGAAGATATCTCAGAATGCGTTTTGCAGCAGCATAATGTAGTTTGCTTGGTTCTTGCATAAATCTTGAAACAGCATTCACAGCATAAATAATGTCAGGCCGTGTGTTGGCTAGATATATTAATGAACCAACTAAACTTCTATAGAGCTGTGCATCAGCTTTTTCAGCATCATCATCTTGTTTTAACTTTTCATTCAATGCCATTGGAGTTGAAACTGGTTTGCTCTTGTCCATTTGAAATTTCTGTAACATATCTTTAATGTATTTCTCTTGTGAGATAAAAATTTCTCTTTTGGCTTGCTTTACTTGGATTCCAAGAAAATACTTCATTAATCCGAGATCTGTCATCTCGAATTCCTTCATCATGCTTTGCTTGAATTCTTCTACAACTTGTATGTTAGCACCCATGTAGATAAGTTCATCAACATAGATACATGCAACAAGAAAGTTAGTAGCATCAAATCTCTTTACATAAAGAGATGGTTCACTTGGGCTTCTTTGGAATCCATTTGAACAAAAGTATTTATCAATCCTTCTGTTCCAAGCTCGTGGAGCTTGCTTCAAGCCATATAGAGCTTTATGAAGTTTATAGACTTTGTGTTCCATACTTGCCACTTCATAGCCTTAAGGTTGTTTGACGTATACCTCCTCCTTCAGTTAGCCATTGAGAAAAGCAGATTTGACGTCAAGTTGGAGGACTTGAAGCTCAAGTTGTGCAGCAAGAGCAAGAACAATATAGATTGTCTCCATTCTTGCAATTGGTGCAAATGTTTTGGTAAAATCGATGCTAGGCTGCTGTGAGTATCCCTTGGCGACAAGTTGAGCTTTATGCTTTTGAATAGATCCATATTCTTTATACTTGATTTTGTAAATCCATTTTAGCCCGATCACGTCCTTCCCTTTTGGCAGGTTGACGAGCTCCCAAGTTTTATTCCTTTGAAGTGTTGCAATCTCATCATCCATTGCCTTTTGCCTTTTTCCGTTCTTCCTTTACAACAGCTTTCTCAAAATTCTGAGGTTCATAACCAAAGAAAGCAAAGTGAGAAGTGTTATAAATATCTTGCATAGATCGAACTTTCTTTGGTAAAGAATCTGTATCCATGGTTTCTAAAAAAGAGGGAGAATGGATTGAACTTGATGAAGAAGAAGAAGTTTGTGAAATAGATGGTGAAATTTGTATTGGTGAAGAAATTGATGTTGGTGTAGAAGGAGTTTGTTGGTGCTCTTCTTGTTTAGCTTGTGGCTCCATGAATTCATATGAGTTTGGCATTTGAGATGAGTTCTGTGTCCAATTCCAGTTAGATGCTTCATCAAAAATTACATCTCTTGAGACGACAAGCTTCTTGGTTTTTGGATTGAACAATCTGTAACCTTTGGATTCATCACTGTAACCAATAAATATTAGTTTTTCTCCTTTTTCATCAAATTTCTCCCGGTATCGTGATGGAATGTGAGAATAGGTAATACAACCAAATACTTTAAGATGATGTACTGTTGGTTTTCTTTTGTGCCATGCTTCAAATGGAGTTTTGTTAAACACTGTTTTTGTAGGAGATATATTAAGAATGTAAATAGCAGTATGCACAACTTCAGCCCAAAAATTATTTGGTAAGCCTTTTCCTTTCAACATGCTTCAGGCCATTTCAACAATGGTGCGATTCCTTCTTTCAGCAACTCCATTTTGTTGAGGACTCATACGAACTGTGAGTTGTCTTTGGATACCATTATGTTTGCAGTACTCCATAAATGGTTTGTAGATAAACACTCCTCCTCGATTAGTTCGAAGAGTCTTGATTTGGAATCTACTTTGTTTCTCAACTAGTGCTTTGAATTGTAGAAACATAGAGAAGGCTTCAGACTTGGCATGCAAGAAGTAAACCCACATCATTCTAGTATAATCATCAACAAACAGAATGAAGTACCTTCGGTTGTTGTGTGATGGAGTTACTGTGGGTCCACATATATCAGCATGAACAAGTTCAAGAGGTGCTTTGGTTTTCCATGAAGACTTTGGAAATGGTAACTTATGCATTTTTCCATATATGCAGCCTTCACATACTTGACTTCTTCCTTCGATGGAAGGGAGACCAATCACCATATTTTTTTGCTTGAGTAGATGCAACCCCTTCATATTCAAATGTCCATATCGAAGATGCCATAAAGTTGACATATTGATAGTTTCACTTTTGAATACGACATCTTGTCATAACATAGTTAGAGGAAAAACATTGTTTGTGCTTATAGGAACAGTAGCAACTAGATAGTTATTCTTTTTATCAAAAATTTTGCAGCTATTGTTATTGAAGTTGATAGCATATCCTTTTTGAGTAAGTTGCCCAATGCTTAGGAGGTCATGAGATAAATTTGGCACATAAAGAACATCATTAATAAGCCTTTTGTTACCTCCTTTGGTGAGAACTTCAATAGATCCTTTGCCTTCAATAGTTTGGAGTTTGCCGTCTCCGAGCATAACTTGGAAGAATAATTTTTGTCAAGTTGGATGAAGATCTTTTGGTTCCCCGAAGTTGGAGTTGGATTCTCTTTGCTGTCAATCCTGCCGAGGGACTTGCTTCCATACGAGCGCTCATGTGGTTGCTACACCCACTATCCAAATACCATACATTTTGAGAATCTTCTTGAACATTCATGCAAGAGAAGAGTTGTTGAGTTTCTGCTTCATTTTTAGTGAAGTTGGCTTCTTCATTTCCATTCTTCTTTTGGTACCAACAGTCCCTTTGTGAATGGTTGGGGATCTTGCAGTACTTATTGCATCTATATCGACAATCTTTTGAGTCATGGTTGTTCTTCTTGCAAACTCGGCATCGAGGATTGAAACCATCTGATTGTTGTTGGTTTGCTCCTCCTTGATAGTTGCCTTTTTCCTTCTTTTGGAATGCTCCTCCTCTGTATTTCTGTTTAAAATTCTTTTTCTCTGAGGTGTTGAGCTTGGTTTATGTTGCTGGGGGTCCAAACCGAGAACGATTGGCACAGCGGTGTGAACGGGGTTCCCTTGGAATTACTTCGGTTGCGCTCCACCTTCCGCCGGGAAACCTGCAAGCAAGCCTCGCACCACCACCGGAGTGGTGGGGGCCCTCCGACGATCAAGTTAGGGGAGATCGAAGGAGAAGAAGAGGTAGCAGGTAAGATAATACTCTGGAAAATCTTGCTTACCCTCCCCTTCCCCCCCAGCCGCATATATATCAGGCTGGGGGGTTTTTCTGGGGATTGGTCATCGTGTGGCCCGATGGGGTTGCCACTGACATGGTCGTTACAGGGCGTCGTGGGGCAGCGCTGGGTACGGCCATGGCAGGGCGTAGTGGAGCTCCGCTTTGTACGGCTGTTACAGGGGATCGTGGGGCAGCGCCGGATACGGCCGTTGCAGGGAGTAGTGGAGCAAGGGGCCGCGGCGTGCCTCAGGGGAACAGTCTGTTGTTGTCAAGAGATTGCCGACTTGAGGTCGGATTGCTGGATCAAGGGGCAGCCGACTTGGGGTCGGGCTGCGGAGCCGAAGATATCCGACCCGAGGTCGGATTGCTGGATCAAGGGGCTGTCGACTCGGGGTCGGGCTGCGGAGCCGAAGATATCCGTCCCGAGGTCGGATTGCTGGACCAAGGGGCAGCCGACTCGGGGTCGGGCTGCGGAGCCGAAGATATCCGACCCGAGGTCGGATTGCTGGACCAAGGGGCAGCCGACTCGGGGTCGGGCTGCGGAGCGAAGATATCCGACCCGAGGTCGGATTGCTGGATCAAGGGGCAGCCGTAGTCTTCCTGGGCGCGCGTGCCGGTCACGTGGGGCATGGTGGCTAAGTTCCCCCGTAACAGTAGCCCCCCACTTCCGAGCCTGGAACCAGGAGGGGAACGGGTGAAGGGAGTGACGCTTCGAGATTGCCGCCATCCCTCGGAAAGGTGCGCGCGCTCCGAGCTCCCCACCTTCTTTATGGCGTATGGCGGTTGTCGCTGATCTGGCGGTCTGCGGATTTCGGCGGACATCCTTCCTTAATGGCGTCGATTCGCCTTTGGGGCGCGAACGATCCTTCGGCAGCCAGGCGTCCTCTGGCGTCACCGAGGCGTCACCCGCCTTTCCGCCTATTTAACCGGGGGCCCTCCCCCGTCCGCCTTTCTTTTCACAGGCATCCTCGAGTTTCTCCCTTGTGCTGCTGCCGTTGCCGTCGGACTGTTCGTTCGCTCCTCCTTTGACTCTCTCGGAGCCGTTCTCTCTTCCCTTCGCGGACGTGCTCGCCGTTCCAGACCCAGGGGTTCCTCTAAGCTGACTCTCTGTACTTTTCTTTGTTCTTTTCTTTGTATGTTGGCGTTTTGCCATGTTGTATGGGTCTCGGCCCTAACAGTTATTGGTGACACATAGATGGATGAGTCTACAACTCTTGTACAATGCTTCTCAAGCATGTTGCAGTGCAACTTGGTCTCTAAGCCATGAAAACCTCACCTAACAGTTATTGGTCCCATTTCTTAGTTAAGTCAGACCCACCGTATAACCGTAGGAATAAAGTCGTCATTGAGTCCTCACCTAACAGTTATTGGTGCCCAACCCCACCTTTACCCTACAACATCTCATGTCTATAGAGAGGTCCGGCCCCCCAATGCAACTTGACCACTGTATCCAGCCGAGACAAGTCAACATCAGAAAGGCCTTAGCAGCTCTACTACAGTGGAAGACCTATTGACTTAATATTGGTTAATCAGGTCTTAGTGTTTGCAACTTGAGCCTTTCATAAGAGGTAATCGAACAATTGGCCAGGTAAGCAGGTGGGAGGCTCCCCTTACTCAGAGAGTAAGGTCCTAATTAAGTAACCACCTTTCATGCTTTCCTAGACACCAATTAGATCAATTAATCTAATATGACTTGCTCATGTCGGTTCACTCTCGACTTGATTGAGGAGGTTTTGATTTAGGTCTCAATTGGGTTTGCTACATCACATGTAGACCTATCTACCCGACTCTCATTCACATCACATGCAAACGGCGCATTGCAGGCAGTTATAATCGCGGCAATAATTAAAGCTAAACTTTAACTAGGTGATGATCATGGATTCTAATTAGGTCGTATTACAAGCACATGCACATCAATCGATCAAGTGGTCTTCAACTCTTGAATTGATTCCAAGCTTTCTTGATTCGATCCTTGATCAACTCTTGATCCCATCGCCATCAACCGCTTAGATCACCTTTCATCTCATGCCTTTGCTTCAACTTGATCGTTGATGTACATCACATCACAGAAATACAACCAGATGTAAAATAAAAATAAAAATAAATTACATCTCCTTTTAGGAGGCACGCAGGCCTCTCAAAACATCAAATAAGATGCATGCAAGCATATGAAAAATTACATGACATCGCAGATCACATCGCAGGTCATTATATTTGATACCAAAAGGGGTTGAATCCTATGATCATCACCGTATGCTACAATTATAATTTCAGATCTGAAAACTAACTGATTATATCATGACATAGGTCGCTGATCATGCTAATCATGATTCTAAACTTTGTAATCCCATTAACAATGCAATTAGAATCATCTTTTTATCACATAAAAATCAGCATGTAAAAAATCAGCACCCCTGAAAAAATCTGCATGCAGAATTTTTCAGCATGCATGATCATTTAATTTTCAGATCTAATATGCCTTTAGATATTTAATTCTTACCTTAATCTACGAAGCCTAGGCTCTGATACCACTGTTGGGAACCCGCCCATGCCGCTGATATTTCAAAAAATTTTCAGATGGCAGCGGAATCGGCATGCACGGGTTCGACTTTCATCTCATGAACGTTGTTTCGAGACCTTTCGTAATTAGGTAAGAATTAAACCTTTTAAAACTAATAGGAAGATCAAATCTTCACCTTGCGCGGGTAGATGATCACCGCAAATCTGAATTCGTAGTTTTTGGAAGAGGGTTCGCTTGAAGCCGTTCAAACGTCCGGCCTCTACGGGTATCCACACGAAGCAGGATCCGATCCAAGCTCTCTATCTCACCGGGGTGCTAGCTCCCTTGCAGAGATAGCTTTGATGGCTGATGTCCTCTCTTTCAATCAACTCTTGATTGCACTTGAGAGGAGGAAGAAGAAGGATGAAGAAGAGGAAGAAGATCAAATCCCTTCGCAGCTTTCTTCTTTTCACACGCGCTGAAGCCAAGGAAGAAGACCAAGAGGAGGGAGACGCCTCCTCTTCTTTTCCCCTTGCAGATGGCGGCTGAACCAAGGGAGGAGAGGGAGAGGGTGGCCACGGCTTGGAGGAAGAGGGATTCCCAATCATAGGGCGCCGGCCCCAAGTCCTCTTCTTAAAGGGATTGGAGCTCCTAACATTTAGGAGCTCCATGACAAGTTACCAAAGAGGGGGCGCCGGCCCCTCTCTTCATGTCGCCCTAGCCATGTGGAGAGGGGCTGATGCCCCTCTTACTTGGTTAACCTAATCCTCTTCCAAAGAGGATTAGGTGCCTCTCTCATGGTTTAATCCTAATCTAATTAGGATTGGCCAAATTGGGTTCAATCTATGCTAGTCCTAATCCAATTAGGACTTGAATGAACCATGACTCAATTGAACTCTTCAATCCTAATCCAATTAGGAGTCATGTTGATTCATTAGATTAATAATTAATTTAGACTTAAGGAATCTTAATCCAATTAGGATTTGTTTAATTTTAGTCCTAATCCAATTAGGACTCTATTTGAATCCAAAGTCCTAATCCAATTAGGATTTCTAGGAATCCTACTCCAAGTAGGAATCCAATTTTGATTCAAAACTCCTAATCTCATTAGGATTGAGGAATCCTATTCCAAATAGGAATCCCAGTCCTACTCCAACTAGGATTCCCAGTCCTAATCCAATTAGGACTCTAGGAATCCTACCCGAAGTAGGACTCTTGTTTCAAGTCCAATTAATTAATTCCCTTTGTTCCTTCTTCAACTTCTTATCAATCAAATTGATTTCTTGTGATTCCTAATCACGATTTCAACCATCGGATCGGTCAATACTTCTATTGTGTGTGACCCCATAGGTTCTATTCTGACTGGTAGTGAGATATATTGTGATCTCTATCTCAATATCATTGAAAACTCCTTTCAATGGGTTGGAACGATTCCAACTCAACTCATTAGGGTTTATCGATCATCAAGATAATCCCTATGAGTCCCACCATCCACCAGTGACACCTAGCAGCATGTAGTGGCTACTCAGCAGAATGGAATGATGAACCTCTAGCTGCAGTTAACATGTGATACAGTCCTACTATCGTGGATCCCTACAGGACGGAGGTCATGGACAACTCGTCAAACCCCATCGTCTGTCATATGTCAAGATTTATTCGACTCGAGTTCGATAGTGAAAAACTCTTTCTCCACTGTGCATACTGCCCCGGCCGAGGTCTTACGAACTCAGTCTTATAAATCACATAGAATCTCTCCTTATCTATCAAGGTCGATAGATTCCATATAGGTGCATACCCTACTCCTACAGTGAACTTACTGCAGCCAATCTACACTGCATGGACCCATATGGCTAGAGACCATGTATGTGTGCAGTCAAACTACAATAACCTCACTGTGAGTAGCCGAAGCACCGCAGGTCAAAGGACCAGTCACACTACTGCAACATCAAGCAAGTCACTGACGAGTGGATAGACATCCAAGTGACTTCTTGTATTGGTCACGCTCAGTACCCTTGTTCTCTAACAAGCACCTGCACTATCACTTCAGTGTCCCTACACTGTGGACTCAAGTCTCGTCCATCCAGAAGGAGAGTGATCTGTGCACTGATCGGATCGATCACCGTCCTCGTGATGATCCTTTGATCAGGAGCATTTAGAAATTAATCACCAATGATACATGGCTCAAATTCTCAACTCTTGAGAATATGTATCATCATCTTATTAATTTCTTGGACGATTCATAGACACATAAACAATATGAATGAAAAAGATGCCTTTTATTTATTCAATAATAAATAGTCAAGTACAAAATTATGTCCCTAGAATCAACAATGTGTCAGCCAAATTGGCTTCTAGGGCATACATCTAACAATCTCCCACTTGCACTAAAGCCAATTGGTCATATATCTTAGGCCCATCTTCTCAAGGTGGGCTTCAGTCTTTTGCTGACTCAGCTGCTTAGTGAACGGGTCTGCCACGTTATCCGCGGAGTCTACTCTCTGCACCTCTACATCATAGTCGCGTATGAAATGGAAGCGCCGCTCTATGTGCTTGGATTTCTGATGAGAGCATGGCTCCATAGCTTGTGCTATGGTGCCAATGTTATCGCAGTAAAGTGTTATGGCATCTAATGACATTACACCTAACTCTGCAATTAACTTTTAATCAGAAGGTTTCCACTGCACCCTTAGATACGGCTTAACATTCAGCTTCTAAGGTAGAATCTATAATGATCGGTTGTTTGGAACTCTTCCAATTTACTGAACCACAATTGCACATATTCTGATGTAGACTTTCTATCATCAATATGTGTGCATCCTTCTACCTTCAACTCTGATCTTCTCCCAAAGACCAAGAACATGTCCTTAGTTCTTCTCAAGTACTTAAGACTGTTCTTTCACAGCTATCCAGTGCTTCTTGCCTGGATCCGACTGATATCTGCTTGTGACACTCACAGCAAGAGCTATATCAGGTTGTGTACACAGCATGGCATACATGAGGCTTTCCATTGCCGATGCATAGGGAATCTTGCTCATGTGTTGAATCTCTTCAGCACCTCCTCTATGTACATCTTCTGTGAAAGGCCAAGCATTCTTTTAGATCTATCTCTATAGACCTTTATTTCCAAAATATAGGATGCTTCCCCAAGGTCTTTCATGGAGAATTCTTTTGACAACCAGACCTTGACCGAGGTTAGCATGGGAATATCATTCCCAATCAGGAGAATGTCATCTACGTACAATACGAGAAAAACGACAGCACTCCCACTAACCTTTTTGTAAACACACGGTTCCTCTTCGTTTTTGATGAAATCAAACGTTTTGATTGCGTCATCAAAACGAGTGTTCCAACTCCGAGATGCTTGCTTTAGTCCATAGATGGACCTTTGCAGCTTGCAGACCTTGTGATCTCCATCACTGGAAGTGAAACCCAAAGGCTGTTCCATATAGATATCTTCATCAAGATATCCATTCAGGAAGGCAGTTTTCACATCCATCTGCCAGATTTCATAATCATGAAATGCTGCAATGGCAAGCAATGTTCGGATGGATTTTAGCATGGCTACAGGTGAAAAGGTCTCCTGATAGTCAATGCCTTCGCGCTGACTATACCCTTTCGCCACAAGCCTTGCCTTATAGGTCTCTACCTCTCCATCCGAACCTATCTTCCTTTTGTAGATCCATTTGCATCCAATAGGTACAATACCTTCTGGTGGGTCTACTAAGGTCCAGATTTGGTTGGAACGCATGGAGTCTAACTCTGACTTCATTGCTTCCAGCCATTTCTCGGAATCGATATCAGATATCGCCTCGTTGTAGGTTTTGGGATCTTGTATGTGATCCCTATCTCCCACTAGGAACATTTCCTCGGTATCCTCTTCTAGTATACCTAAGTATCTATCGGGAGGATGGGAGACCCTACTAGATCTACGAGGTGGTCGAGGGACATCGTGTACTGGCTCTGTATGAATGGGTTCAATAGGATCCATGACTCGTTGCTTTTCAGAGACTTTCTCTTCAAGCTCAATTTTCCTCCCACTGCCTCTATCAAGGATAAACTGATTTTCCAAGAAGATGGCATGACGGCTCACAAACACATTGTGATCCTCTGAGACGTAAAAATTGTATCCTAATGACTCTTTAGGATATCCTATAAAACGAGCACTTATGGTCCTAGCCTCTAACTTGTCCGCCTGTAGTCGCTTGACGTGGGCCGGACATCCCCAAATCTTGAGATGACCCAGACTTGGTTTCTTTCCATGCCATATCTCATACGGTGTGGTAGGAACAGATTTAGAGGGAACTCTATTCAACAAATAAATCGCTGTGAGTAAGGCATCTCCCCAAAGGAATATAGGTAAATCAGTGAAGCTCATCATGGACCTGACCATATCCAATAGGGTCCGATTCCTCCTCTCTGACACCCCGTTGAGTTGAGGTGTACCCGGAGGTGTCCATTGTGAGACTATGCCGTTTTCTTTGAGATAGTTCCGAAATTCCCCACTAAGGTATTCTCCTCCTCGATCTGATCAAAGAGCCTTAAGAGGTTTTCCAGTTTGTTTTTCTACTTCATTCTTGAACTCTTTGAACTTTTCAAAAGACTCAGACTTGTGTCTCATAAGATACACATACCCATACCGTGAGTAATCATCGGTAAAGGTAATGAAGTAAGAATAACGTCCCCTGGCTAGCACATCGAATGGGCCACATACATCTGTATGTACTAGGGTAAGTATTTCAGTGGTCCTCTCCCCATGTCCTACAAAGGGCAGTCTAGCCATTTTTCCTTGAAGACAGGGCTCGCAAACTGGATATGACTCGGAAGTCAATGAGCCTAAGAGCCCATCTTTATCATTTTGTTCATTCTATCTTCTCCAATATGGCCAAGTCTGAGGTGCCACAAATATCTTTGGTTTATCTCATCTCTGGATCTTTTGGATCCTTTGGCACTCACTTCTTGCTCGGTAACATTCACAGATACATCCATATGTAAATGATAGAGACTGTCAATCATAAAACCACGTGCTACTATTTTATTTCTCAAATAAATAGAACAGCAGTCTTTGTCAAATGTAAAAACATGACCTTCCTGTGCTAGACATGAAACAGAAATCAAATTTCTGCTAGCAACAGGTACATAATGGCAGTCTCTAAGTATTAAACTAAATCCAGACGGTAGTCGCAGATGGTAGGTGGCCACAGCCACAGCAGCAACTTTTGCCCCGTTGCCAACCCGAAGGGTTACCGCACCTTCCGCCAGCCTTCTACTTTCCTTTAGACCCTGCATGGTAGTGCACAAATGAGCACTAGAACCAGAATCTATAACCCAACTAGAAGTAGAAGAAACCGTTAGATTAGTTTCAATTATGAGCAAGTCTATACCTTCTGAAGGTGTGTCACCTTTCTTGTTCTTTAGGCTCTCGAGGTATGAAGGACAGTTTCTCTTCCAGTGGCCTTCGACATTGCAGTGGAAACATTTTCCTTTGTCGTTAGCCTTTTTCTTTTGAACTTCCTTCTTTGGCTTCTTGTCTTTCTTCTGCTTCTTTGCAGGCTTCTTTTTCTTCCAAGTAGACTTTCTCTTGGAACCAGAAGTCAACTCAGCAGCGAGGACATTGCCCCTTAAACCTTTCAAGGCTCCCTCAGCAGTTACCAACATGTCGATTAGTTCAGTCTTTAGTGCATTCAATCTTATTCATGTGGTAGTTTACTATAAACTGACCAAATGAATCAGAAAGTGACTGTAGGATCAAATCCACTTGCAATTCCTTGTGCATGTCCATACCGAGCTTCTCAAGCTCCTCTAGGTCCTTGATCATGGTCAGACCGTGATCATGAACAGACTGCCCTTCGCGCATCTTCGCTTTGAAAAGCCTCTTGGACACTTCAAAACGAGCTGTGCGACTCTGCTCACCATACAACTCTTGCAGGTGTGCCAGTATGTCCCTAGCAGTCTTTATATTTTCATGCTGGCATTGGAGTTCATTAGACATAGATGCCATCATATAGCATTTTACTCTAATGTCATCGTCCAACCACTTTTTATGCATCTCACGCTGAACATCAGTGGGACGTGCTGGTAATGTGGGGATATCTGAATCGAGTATGTAGCCTATCTTCTCACAGTCCAAAACTATTTTGAGATTTCTAAGCCAGTCCTTGTAATTGGTTCCGGTCAGTCGGTTGGTCTCAAGAATACGGGTCAAAGGGTTTGAAGCCGACATTGTATCTGCAGAGAGTAAAGATTCTAGTTAGACTTTTGTACTTGATCCTAATCTGTCCTAAGGTCCTTTTAGAACAAATGTGACTCCCACTATTTTCTCGAATTCCTCACACTCCCCTGGTAGGAAAACGGAAATCCCACACGACTAGGATTTCTAGTGGGTACTGCGGTCCCACCAATTCACATGCCACCTCACCTAACAGTTATTGGTGACACATAGATGGATGAGTGTACAACTCTTGTACAATGCTTCTCAAGCATGTTGCAGTGCAACTTGGTCTCTAAGCCATGAAAACCTCACCTAACAGTTATTGGTCCCATTTCTTAGTTAAGTCAGACCCACCGTATAACCGTAGGAATAAAGTCGTCATTGGGTCCTCACCTAACAGTTATTGGTGCCCAACCCCACCTTTACCCTACAACATCTCATGTCTATAGAGAGGTCCAGCCCCCCAATGCAACTTGACCACTGTATCCAGCCGAGACAAGTCAACATCAGAAAGGCCTTAGCAGCTCTACTACAGTGGAAGACCTATTGACTTAATATTGGTTAATCAGGTCTTAGTGTTTGCAACTTGAGCCTTTCATAAGAGGTAATCGAACAATTGGCCAGGTAAGCAGGTGGGAGGCTCCCCTTACTCAGAGAGTAAGGTCCTAATTAAGTAACCACCTTTCATGCTTTCCTAGACACCAATTAGATCAATTAATCTAATATGACTTGCTCATGTCGGTTCACTCTCGACTTGATTGAGGAGGTTTTGATTTAGGTCTCAATTGGGTTTGCTACATCACATGTAGACCTATCTACCCGACTCTCATTCACATCACATGCAAACGGCGCATTGCAGGCAGTTATAATCGCGGCAATAATTAAAGCTAAACTTTAACTAGGTGATGATCATGGATTCTAATTAGGTCGTATTACAAGCACATGCACATCAATCGATCAAGTGGTCTTCAACTCTTGAATTGATTCCAAGCTTTCTTGATTCGATCCTTGATCAACTCTTGATCCCATCGCCATCAACCGCTTAGATCACCTTTCATCTCATGCCTTTGCTTCAACTTGATCGTTGATGTACATCACATCACAGAAATACAACCAGATGTAAAATAAAAATAAAAATAAATTACATCTCCTTTTAGGAGGCACGCAGGCCTCTCAAAACATCAAATAAGATGCATGCAAGCATATGAAAAATTACATGACATCGCAGATCACATCGCAGGTCATTACATTTGATACCAAAAGGGGTTGAATCCTATGATCATCACCGTATGCTACAATTATAATTTCAGATCTGAAAACTAACTGATTATATCATGACATAGGTCGCTGATCATGCTAATCATGATTCTAAACTTTGTAATCCCATTAACAATGCAATTAGAATCATCTTTTTATCACATAAAAATCAGCATGTAAAAAATCAGCACCCCTGAAAAAATCTGCATGCAGAATTTTTCAGCATGCATGATCATTTAATTTTCAGATCTAATATGCCTTTAGATATTTAATTCTTACCTTAATCTACGAAGCCTAGGCTCTGATACCACTGTTGGGAACCCGCCCATGCCGCTGATATTTCAAAAAATTTTCAGATGGCAGCGGAATCGGCATGCACGGGTTCGACTTTCATCTCATGAACGTTGTTTCGAGACCTTTCGTAATTAGGTAAGAATTAAACCTTTTAAAACTAATAGGAAGATCAAATCTTCACCTTGCGCGGGTAGATGATCACCGCAAATCTGAATTCGTGGTTTTTGGAAGAGGGTTCGCTTGAAGCCGTTCAAACGTCCGGCCTCTACGGGTATCCACACGAAGCAGGATCCGATCCAAGCTCTCTATCTCACCGGGGTGCTAGCTCCCTTGCAGAGATAGCTTTGATGGCTGATGTCCTCTCTTTCAATCAACTCTTGATTGCACTTGAGAGGAGGAAGAAGAAGGATGAAGAAGAGGAAGAAGATCAAATCCCTTCGCAGCTTTCTTCTTTTCACACGCGCTGAAGCCAAGGAAGAAGACCAAGAGGAGGGAGACGCCTCCTCTTCTTTTCCCCTTGCAGATGGCAGCTGAACCAAGGGAGGAGAGGGAGAGGGTGGCCACGGCTTGGAGGAAGAGGGATTCCCAATCATAGGGCGCCGGCCCCAAGTCCTCTTCTTAAAGGGATTGGAGCTCCTAACATTTAGGAGCTCCATGACAAGTTACCAAAGAGGGGGCGCCGGCCCCTCTCTTCATGTCGCCCTAGCCATGTGGAGAGGGGCTGATGCCCCTCTTACTTGGTTAACCTAATCCTCTTCCAAAGAGGATTAGGTGCCTCTCTCAAGGTTTAATCCTAATCTAATTAGGATTGGCCAAATTGGGTTCAATCTATGCTAGTCCTAATCCAATTAGGACTTGAATGAACCATGACTCAATTGAACTCTTCAATCCTAATCCAATTAGGAGTCATGTTGATTCATTAGATTAATAATTAATTTAGACTTAAGGAATCTTAATCCAATTAGGATTTGTTTAATTTTAGTCCTAATCCAATTAGGACTCTATTTGAATCCAAAGTCCTAATCCAATTAGGATTTCTAGGAATCCTACTCCAAGTAGGAATCCAATTTTGATTCAAAACTCCTAATCTCATTAGGATTGAGGAATCCTATTCCAAATAGGAATCCCAGTCCTACTCCAACTAGGATTCCCAGTCCTAATCCAATTAGGACTCTAGGAATCCTACCCGAAGTAGGACTCTTGTTTCAAGTCCAATTAATTAATTCCCTTTGTTCCTTCTTCAACTTCTTATCAATCAAATTGATTTCTTGTGATTCCTAATCACGATTTCAACCATCGGATCGGTCAATACTTCTATTGTGTGTGACCCCATAGGTTCTATTCTGACTGGTAGTGAGATATATTGTGATCTCTATCTCAATATCATTGAAAACTCCTTTCAATGGGTTGGAACGATTCCAACTCAACTCATTAGGGTTTATCGATCATCAAGATAATCCCTATGAGTCCCACCATCCACCAGTGACACCTAGCAGCATATAGTGGCTACTCAGCAAAATGGAATGATGAACCTCTAGGTGCAGTTAACGTGTGATACAGTCCTACTATCGTGGATCCCTACAGGACGGAGGTCATGGACAACTCGTCAAACCCCATCGTCTGTCATATGTCAAGATTTATTCGACTCGAGTTCGATAGTGAAAAACTCTTTCTCCACTGTGCATACTGCCCCCGGCCGAGGTCTTACGAACTCAGTCTTATAAATCACATAGGATCTCTCCTTATCTATCAAGGTCGATAGATTCCATATAGGTGCATACCCTACTCCTACAGTGAACTTACTGCAGCCAATCTACACTGCATGGACCCATATGGCTAGAGACCATGTATGTGTGCAGTCAAACTACAATAACCTCACTGTGAGTAGCCGAAGCACCGCAGGTCAAAGGACCAGTCACACTACTGCAACATCAAGCAAGTCACTGACGAGTGGATAGACATCCAAGTGACTTCTTGTATTGGTCACGCTCAGTACCCTTGTTCTCTAACAAGCACCTGCACTATCACTTCAGTGTCCCTACACTGTGGACTCAAGTCTCGTCCATCCAGAAGGAGAGTGATCTGTGCACTGATCGGATCGATCACCGTCCTCGTGATGATCCTTTGATCAGGAGCATTTAGAAATTAATCACCAATGATACATGGCTCAAATTCTCAACTCTTGAGAATATGTATCATCATCTTATTAATTTCTTGGACGATTCATAGACACATAAACAATATGAATCAAAAAGATGCCTTTTATTTATTCAATAATAAATAGTCAAGTACAAAATTATGTCCCTAGAATCAACAATGTGTCAGCCAAATTGGCTTCTAGGGCATACATCTAACAATCTCCCACTTGCACTAAAGCCAATTGGTCATATATCTTAGGCCCATCTTCTCAAGGTGGGCTTCAGTCTTTTGCTGACTCAGCTGCTTAGTGAACGGGTCTGCCACGTTATCCGCGGAGTCTACTCTCTGCACCTCTACATCATAGTCGCGTATGAAATGGAAGCGCCGCTCTATGTGCTTGGATTTCTGATGAGAGCATGGCTCCATAGCTTGTGCTATGGTGCCAATGTTATCGCAGTAAAGTGTTATGGCATCTAATGACATTACACCTAACTCTGCAATTAACTTTTAATCAGAAGGTTTCCACTGCACCCTTAGATACGGCTTAACATTCAGCTTCTAAGGTAGAATCTATAATGATCGGTTGTTTGGAACTCTTCCAATTTACTGAACCACAATTGCACATATTCTGATGTAGACTTTCTATCATCAATATGTGTGCATCCTTCTACCTTCAACTCTGATCTTCTCCCAAAGACCAAGAACATGTCCTTAGTTCTTCTCAAGTACTTAAGACTGTTCTTTCACAGCTATCCAGTGCTTCTTGCCTGGATCCGACTGATATCTGCTTGTGACACTCACAGCAAGAGCTATATCAGGTTGTGTACACAGCATGGCATACATGAGGCTTTCCATTGCCGATGCATAGGGAATCTTGCTCATGTGTTGAATCTCTTCAGCACCTCCTCTATGTACATCTTCTGTGAAAGGCCAAGCATTCTTTTAGATCTATCTCTATAGACCTTTATTTCCAAAATATAGGATGCTTCCCCAAGGTCTTTCATGGAGAATTCTTTTGACAACCAGACCTTGACCGAGGTTAGCATGGGAATATCATTCCCAATCAGGAGAATGTCATCTACGTACAATACGAGGAAAAACGACAGCACTCCCACTAACCTTTTGTAAACACACGGTTCCTCTTCGTTTTGATGAAATCAAACGTTTTTGATTGCGTCATCAAAACGAGTGTTCCAACTCCGAGATGCTTGCTTTAGTCCATAGATGGACCTTTGCAGCTTGCAGACCTTGTGATCTCCATCACTGGAAGTGAAACCCAAAGGCTGTTCCATATAGATATCTTCATCAAGATATCCATTCAGGAAGGCAGTTTTCACATCCATCTGCCAGATTTCATAATCATGAAATGCTGCAATGGCAAGCAATGTTCGGATGGATTTTAGCATGGCTACAGGTGAAAAGGTCTCCTGATAGTCAAATGCCTTCGCGCTGACTATACCCTTTCGCCACAAGCCTTGCCTTATAGGTCTCTACCTCTCCATCCGAACCTATCTTCCTTTTGTAGATCCATTTGCATCCAATAGGTACAATACCTTCTGGTGGGTCTACTAAGGTCCAGATTTGGTTGGAACGCATGGAGTCTAACTCTGACTTCATTGCTTCCAGCCATTTCTCGGAATCGATATCAGATATCGCCTCGTTGTAGGTTTGGGATCTTGTATGTGATCCCTATCTCCCACTAGGAACATTTCCTCGGCATCCTCTTCTAGTATACCTAAGTATCTATCGGGAGGATGGGAGACCCTACCTAGATCTACGAGGTGGTCGAGGGACATCGTGTACTGGCTCTGTATGAATGGGTTCAATAGGATCCATGACTCGTTGCTTTTCAGAGACTTTCTCTTCAAGCTCAATTTTCCTCCCACTGCCTCTATCAAGGATAAACTGATTTTCCAAGAAGATGGCATGACGGCTCACAAACACATTGTGATCCTCTGAGACGTAAAAATTGCTATCCTAATGACTCTTTAGGATATCCTTATAAAACGAGCACTTATGGTCCTAGCCTCTAACTTGTCCGCCTGTAGTCGCTTGACGTGGGCCGGACCATCCCCAAATCTTGAGATGACCCAGACTTGGTTTCTTACCATGCCATATCTCATACGGTGTGGTAAGGAACAGATTTAGAGGGAACCTCTATTCAACAAATAAATCGCTGTGAGTAAGGCATTCTCCCCAAAGGAACATAGGTAAATCAGTGAAGCTCATCATGGACCTGACCATATCCAATAGGGTCCGATTCCTCCTCTCTGACACCCCGTTGAGTTGAGGTGTACCCGGAGGTGTCCATTGTGAGACTATGCCGTTTTCTTGAGATAGTTCCGAAATTCCCCACTAAGGTATTCTCCTCCTCGATCTGATCAAAGGAGCCTTAAGAGGTTTTCCAGTTTGTTTTTCTACTTCATTCTTGAACTCTTTGAACTTTTCAAAAGACTCAGACTTGTGTCTCATAAGATACACATACCCATACCGTGAGTAATCATCGGTAAAGGTAATGAAGTAAGAATAACGTCCCCTGGCTAGCACATCGAATGGGCCACATACATCTGTATTGTACTAGGGTAAGTATTTCAGTGGTCCTCTCCCCATGTCCTACAAAGGGCAGTCTAGCCATTTTTCCTTGAAGACAGGGGCTCGCAAACTGGATATGACTCGGAAGTCAATGAGCCTAAGAGCCCATCTTTATCCCATTTTGTTCATTCTATCTTCTCCAATATGGCCAAGTCTGAGGTGCCACAAAATATCTTTGGTTTATCTCATCTCTGGATCTTTTGGATCCTTTGGCACTCACTTCTTGCTCGGTAACATTCACAGATACATCCATTATGTAAATGATAGAGACTGTCAATCATAAAACCACGTGCTACTATTTTATTTCTCAAATAAATAGAACAGCAGTCTTTGTCAAATGTAAAAACATGACCTTCCTGTGCTAGACATGAAACAGAAATCAAATTTCTGCTAGCAACAGGTACATAATGGCAGTCTCTAAGTATTAAACTAAATCCAGACGGTAGTCGCAGATGGTAGGTGGCCACAGCCACAGCAGCAACTTTTGCCCCGTGCCAACCCGAAGGGTTACCGCACCTTCCGCCAGCCTTCTACTTTCCTTTAGACCCTGCATGGTAGTGCACAAATGAGCACTAGAACCAGAATCTATAACCCAACTAGAAGTAGAAGAAACCGTTAGATTAGTTTCAATTATGAGCAAGTCTATACCTTCTGAAGGTGTGTCACCTTTCTGTTCTTTAGGCTCTCGAGGTATGAAGGACAGTTTCTCTTTCCAGTGGCCTTCGACATTGCCAGTGAAACATTTTCCTTTGTCGTTAGCCTTTTTCTTTTGAACTTCCTTCTTTGGCTTCTTGTCTTTCTTCTGCTTCTTTGCAGGCTTCTTTTTCTTCCAAGTAGACTTTCTCTTGGAACCAGAAGTCAACTCAGCAGCCGAGGACATTGCCCCTTAAACCTTTCAAGGCTCCCTCAGCAGTTACCAACATGTCGATTAGTTCAGTCTTTAGTGCATTCAATCTTATTCATGTGGTAGTTTACTATAAACTGACCAAATGAATCAGAAAGTGACTGTAGGATCAAATCCACTTGCAATTCCTTGTGCATGTCCATACCGAGCTTCTCAAGCTCCTCTAGGTCCTTGATCATGGTCAGACCGTGATCATGAACAGACTGCCCTTCGCGCATCTTCGCTTTGAAAAGCCTCTTGGACACTTCAAAACGAGCTGTGCGACTCTGCTCACCATACAACTCTTGCAGGTGTGCCAGTATGTCCCTAGCAGTCTTTATATTTTCATGCTGGCATTGGAGTTCATTAGACATAGATGCCATTCATATAGCATTTTACTCTAATGTCATCGTCCAACCACTTTTTATGCATCTCACGCTGAACATCAGTTGGGACGTGCTGGTAATGTGGATATCTGGAAGTCGAGTATGTAGCCTATCTTCTCACAGTCCAAAACTATTTGAGATTTCTAAAGCCAGTCCTTGTAATTGGTTCCGGTTTCAGTCGGTTGCGTCTCAGAATACGGGTCCAAAGGGTTGAAGCCGACATTGTATCTGCAGAGAGTAAAGATTCTAGTTAGACTTTTGTACTTGATCCTAAATCTGTCCTAAGGTCCTTTTAGAACAAATGTGACTCCCACTATTTTCTCGAATTCCTCACACTCCCCTGGTAGGGAAAACGAAATCCCACACGACTAGGGTTTCTAGTGGGGTTACTGCCAGGTCCCACCAATTCACAGTGCCACCTCACTAACAGTTATTGGTGACACAATAGATGGATGAGTGTACAACTCTTGTACAATGCTCTCTCAAGCATGTTGCAGCTGCAAACTTGGTCTCTAAGCCGATGAAAACCTCACCTAACAGTTATTGGTCCCATTCTTAGTTAAGTCAGACCCACCGTATAACCGTAGGAATAAAGTCGTCATTGCGGTCCTCACCTAACAGTAATTGGTGCCCCAACCCCACCTTTACCCTACAACATCTCATGTCTATAGAGAGGTCCAGCCCCCCCAATGCAACTTGACCACTGTTATCCAGCCGAGACAAGTCAACATCAGAAAGGCCTTAGCAGCTCTACTACAGTGGAAGAACCTATTGATCTTAATATTGGTTAATCAGTCTTAGTGTTTGCAACTTGAGCCTTTCATAAGAGGTAACTCGAACAATTGGCCAGGTAAGCAGGTGGGAGGCTCCCCTTACTCAGAGAGTAAGGTCCTAATTAAGTAACCACCTTTCATGCTTTCCTAGACACCAATTAGATCAATTAATCTAATATGACTTGCTCATGTCGGTTCACTCTCGACTTGATTGAGGAGGTTTTGATTTAGGTCTCAATTGGTTTGCTACATCACATGTAGACCTATCTACCCGACTCTCATTCACATCACATGCAAACGGCGCATTGCAGGCAGTTATAATCGCCGGCAATAATTAAAGCTAAACTTTAACTAGGTGATGATCATGGATTCTAATTAGGTCGTATTACAAGCACATGCCACATCAATCGATCAAGTGGTCTTCACTCTTGAATTGTTCCAAGCTCCTTGATTCGATCCTTGATCAACTCTTGATCCCATCGCCATCAACCGCTTAGATCACCTTTCATCTCATGCCTTTGCTTCAACTTGATCGTTGATGTACATCACATCACAGAAATACAACCAGATGTAAAATAAAAATAAAAATAAATTACATCTCCTTTTAGGAGGCACGCAGGCCTCTCAAAACATCAAATAAGATGCATGCAAGCATATGAAAAATTACATGACATCGCAGATCACATCGCAGGTCATTACATTTGATACCAAAAGGGTTGAATCCTATGATCATCACCGTATGCTACAATTATAATTTCAGATCTGAAAACTAACTGATTATATCATGACATAGGTCGCTGATCATGCTAATCATGATTCTAAACTTTGTAATCCCATTAACAATGCAATTAGAATCATCTTTTTATCACATAAAAAATCAGCATGTAAAAAATCAGCACCCCTGAAAAATCTGCATGCAGAATTTTTCAGCATGCATGATCATTTAATTTTCAGATCTAATATGCCTTTAGATATTTAATTCTTACCTTAATCTACGAAGCCTAGGCTCTGATACCACTGTTGGAACCCGCCCATGCCGCTGATATTTCAAAAAATTTCAGATGCAGCGGAATCGGCATGCACGGGTTCGACTTCATCTCATGAACGTTGTTTCGAGACCTTTTGTAATTAGGTAAGAATTAAAACTTTTAAAACTAATAGGAAGATCAAATCTTCACCTTGCGCGGGTAGATGATCACCGCAAATCTGAATTCGTGGTTTTGGAAGAGGGTTCGCTTGAAGCCGTTCAAACGTCCGGCCTCTACGGGTATCCACACGAAGCAGGATCCGATCCAAGCTCTCTATCTCACCGGGGTGCTAGCTCCCTTGCAGAGATAGCTTTGATGGCTGATGTCCTCTCTTTCATCAACTCTTGATGCACTTGAGAGGAGGAAGAAGAAGATGAAGAAGAGGAAGAAGATCAAATCCCTTCGCAGCTTCTTCTTTTCACACGCGCTGAAGCCAAGGAAGAAGACCAAGAGGAGGGAGACGCTCCTCTTCTTTTCCTTTGCTGATGGCGGCTGAACCAAGGAGGAGAGGGAGAGGGTGGCCACGGCTGGAGGAAGAGGGATTCCCATCATAGGGCGCCGGCCCAAGTCCTCCTTATAAGGATTAGGGCTCCTACATTAGGAGCCCTTGACAAGTTTCCAAAGAGGGGGCGCCGGCCCCTCTCTTCATGTCGCACCTACCAGTGGGAGAGGGGCTGATGCCCCTCTTACTTGGTTAACCTAATCCTCTTCCAAAAGAGGATTAGGTGCCTCTCTTCATGGTTTAATCCTAATCTATTAGGATTGGCCAAATTGGGTTCAATCTATGCTAGTCCTAATCCAATTAGGACTTGAATGAACCATGACTCAATTGAACTCTTCAATCCTAATCCATTAGGAGTCATGTTGATTCATTAGATTAATAATTAATTTAGACTTAAGGAATCTTAATCCAATTAGGATTTGTTTAATTTTAGTCCTAATCCAATTAGGACTCTATTTGAATCCGAAGTCCTAATCCAATTAGGATTTCTAGGAATCCTACTCCAAGTAGGAATCCAATTTATTCAAACTCCTAATCTCATTAGGATTGAGGAATCCTATTCCAAGTAGGAATCCCAGTCCTATCCAACTAGGATCCCCAGTCCTAATCCAATTAGGACTCTAGGAATCCTACCCGAAGTAGGACTCTTGTTTCAAGTCCAATTAATTAATTCCCTTTGTTCCTTCTTCAACTTCTTATCAATCAATTGATTTCTTGTGATTCCTAATCACGATTTCAACCATCGGATCGGTCAATACTTCTAGTGTGTGTGACCCATAGGTTCTATTCTGACTGGTAGTGAGATATATTGTGATCTCTATTCACATATCATTGAAAACTCTTTCAATGGGTTGGAACGATTCCAACTCAACTCATTAGGGTTTATCGATCATCAAGATAATCCCTATGAGTCCCACCATCCACCAGTGACACCTAGCAGCATGTAGTGGCTACTCAGAGAATGGAATGATGAACCTCTAGGTGCAGTTAAATGTGATACAGTCCTACTATCGTGGATCCCTACAGGACGGAGGTCATGGACAACTCGTCAAACCCCATCGTCTGTCATATGTCAAGATTTATTCGACTCGAGTTCGATAGTGAAAACTCTTTCTCCACTATATATTACTGCCCTGGCCAAGGTCTTAGAACTCAGTCTAACAAATCACATAGGATCACTCCTCTTCTATCAAGGTCGATAGATTCCTTATAGGTGCATACCCTACTCCTACAGTGAACCTACTGCAGCCAATCTACACTGCATGGACCCATATGGCTAGAGACCATGTATGTGTGCAGTCAAACTACAATAACCTCACTGTGAGTAGCCGAAGCACCGCAGGTCAAAGGACCAGTCACACTACTGCAACATCAAGCAAGTCACTGACGAGTGGATAGACATCCAAGTGACTTCTTGTCTTGGTCACGCTCAGTACCCTTGTTCTCTAACAAGCACCTGCACTATCACTTCAGTGTCCCTACACTGTGGACTCAAGTCTCGTCCATCCAGAAGGAAAGTGATCTGTGCACTGATCGGATCGATCACCGTCCTCGTGATGATCCTTTGATCAGGAGCATTTAGAAATTAATCACCAATGATACATGGCTCAAATTCTCAACTCTTGAGAATATGTATCATCATCTTATTAATTTCTTGGACGATTCATAGACACATAAACAATATGAATGAAAGATGCCTTTTATTTATTCAATAATAAATAGTCAAGTACAAAATTATGTCCCTAGAATCAACAATGTGTCAGCCAAATTGGCTTCTAGGGCATACATCTAACAGTCCCTCCTCAGGTAAATTACTACATCTACTTGAACATTTTGCATAAGTATCATATTTTTCTTAAAGAGCTTAATAATTTTCGTATTCTTAACTGCTTAAGTTTTTTACCTACAGGTTCCTGATACTTCATCTGCACGTAGAGATGGTGATGCTAGCGACCCCTGAAGCATTTATTTTGGAGTTTATATGTATTTTTTTTATGCTTTTTGAAGTACATTATAAACGTAAATTGATAGTATGAATGTAATTTGACAATATAAATGTTTAGATAAATATGTTTGATTTTGTGTATATCTTGCTTAGTGTGTGGCTTTGATATTGTAAACAGGGTTTAAAAATTTTTTAAATTTTTTTTAAAAAAATTAATATTCTAACGACGCTTTAAACGTCGGTTAAAATTTCGACGAGAATCAATTAGCGACGCTTTAAAGCGTCGGTAAGTTTGAATTAACGACGCTTTAAAGAGTCGGTAAATTTGAACATTTACCGACTCGCTTTATAGCGTCATTAAATTGCAAATAGCGACGCTTTAAAGCGTCACTAAGTTTGCCAATTTACCGACGCTAAAAAGCGTCGGTAAAGCGTTGCTACGTTTCGACGCTTTTCGACGCGTCGGAAAATATTTTCTCCACTGTAGCATAGCGACGCTTTTGCCGACGCTTTGGAAAGCATCGGGGATGTTTTTTAGCGACGCTTAATAAGCGTCGTTAAAGCCAAAAAAATGCGTCGCTAATGACCATTATTCTTGTAGTGGAAGGTCTCTGTGGCATTGCCATGCAACCTTCTTATCCAACCGGCATGAATTGCGAAGGACGACATCTCATTAACGTACTACATGGTTGGTTATAATCTTGGCCTGCAATGATTTTTCTAGTTCTGTCTAAAAATCGTAGCGCCAGCCTACTTTGCTTTGCATCAATGTTGTCGTTATTAGCCATCATATCTAGTGGCTGTTTAATGTATGAAAGTTCAAATACTATGCTTGGGTTTTATTTTTTGTTGTAATCCGTATCCATTTAGACATGGATGATATATTCCTGGACAGGGCCACCAAACCTTATGTCATGCTCCCGAATCCCAGTACCCCGGGTTCGGTACACGACCCGGCCGCATGAGTCCTAAAGCAGTGTCCTAAAGATCATGCAAGGTCTAAAATGAACAAAAATCTGATAATTCTATATTAATTAAGTAAATTCAAATAGACAAATCCGACATATCTAATAATCAAATTGGTTTCAATTACAAGAGCTTCAATATTCGTCAGTATCAAAATAAACTAACTGATGACTCTGATACTCGCGCTCTGTGCCCAACCTATCTAATTCTATGTATCCTGCGACTCTGAAAAAGAGAAGAAATAGGGGGTGAGCTTTACAGCGCAGTAAGAATCCCACACATCCATACCAGCACAATAATAATATGATTTTAAAAACCATAAAAAATTGATGCACATATCATAAATCATAAAACCGGCTATCAATAATGTTCGAATAATCAATATATACATATGAACATCAAATATCAATAGAATCCATCAACTTAAGAGTGATATAGCATATGATATTTACATAAATCTTCATTAATGATTCTAATGCTTTTCTTTCCATTCTTTTTAACTTGATCCGAATCAATTATATTTTTGACTTTAGGTCAAATTTCGGTCACATTTCTTAGCCTGTAGGGGGACTACCAAGGTATCACATTTTCAGCATATGGCGGGGCTTGCACATTATAGTTCCACATTTCTAGCTTGGGATCGGGCTTGCCAAATTATGACATTTTCAGCCTGTGGCGGGGCCTGCACATTATAGGTTTCACATTTCTAGCCTGTGATGGGGCCTGCCAAAGTACCACATTTCAGCCTATAACGGGGCCTGCGATATTAACGAGATAAACCCAAAGACCATGTTTATTCAATGCAGTTCACATCCACATATCAATTTCTTTTTTATTTATTTTCAGTTTTTAGACTAACCATAGTCACGTTTTCAGCCCGTGATAGGCAATCGACAGAGTATGGTTAGTCTAGAGCACCACATTCATAAATCCAATTATGCAAGTGTAGGTTATACGCATGCATGCATCCATCATGATACCACCCACTAGCGAATACGATCAAAATACAATTTAATATAATACTATTCCGCTTCTTACTTATCTGGATTATAGAACATCATACATAAATAGGTGCTAATATTTATATCATGCAGGATTAGCGTACAAGGATTCTTACCCTTTATTTAAAAACTCAGGCAAACTAATCACCCGCCCTCACGGTGATCTAGGAACTGAGATGCACAGAACTCCGCTCATCGTTCTCTCGTCTAACAGATTGTTCCCCTACAGAACTAAGTCATCATTAAAAATATCCAAGATATATGACAATCTAGAACCCTCAAAACAATGATCTCCGCTGATCCAAGTTTGAGAGAGAGAACCCCAACTAGAGAGAAAAGAGAGAAGGGCAAGAAAAGAGGAGAGAACCGAGTGGCTCTCCTCCCTCTCTCTCCTTCTTCTATCTTCTCCCCATGGGGCAATGCTCGGCGGCAGTAGCTGCCCATGGCCGACGACCCTAGCGGTCGACGGCCCCCAACGTGGTTGCCATCCACATGCCACACCCCGGCTATGGTCGGCCCTGTGACGTCGACCAAACGGATGGAAGAAAGAAAAAAAAAACAAACCGAAATAGGGAAGTTCGGTTCACATCAATCCGGCGAATAGTAGCCCACAGCCAAGAGAGAGGAAAGAGAGGGATCTCACCTCACCTCCGGCAAGCTCCTTCGGTAAGCCCGACGGTGAACAACCCAAGCTTCTCACGAATCCTTTTTTTTTCTTGAGGAGCTCTCTCCGTTGGTGCCCTAGGAAGAGACGGAGGAGGTCATTTGTGGGAAGAGGATGGCCCAAATATAGTACGGTTTGATCACACCTAAATCTCTCCTTCTGGTGGATTTGGAAGGGGAAAAATCTTTCGAAACTGGGGAAGGGAGATACTCCAATCGGGAGTCTCCCTCCCCCTTTTTCCATGTTGTTTGGGCCGGCGCCCTTGTTCAAAGGCCGGCGCAAGCCCAATAATGGCCTTTACATTCGTCCCCCACAAAAAGAAAAATTTCATCCTCGAAATTGACATACCTGAGGTTCAAATAGCTGCGGATACCTGACCTTCATCTCTTCTTCGAGCTCCAAAGTAGCCTCCTTTCCGTATGATTATTTATTGTACCTTCGCAATAGGAATGGTTCGATGTCGTAGTACTTGATCTTTCTGTCCACAATTAGTATCGGAAACTCCTCGTAGGTCAAATCCTCATAAAGATATAATGGCTCATATGCTACCACATGACTCGGATCTGGAACGTATTTCTTCAACATGACACATGAAATACATTGTGCACACTGGATAAACCGGCGGTAAAGTCCATCGGTATGCCACCTCTCCAACCTTGTCCAAAATCTCAAACATGGCAACTATAAAGAACAAGAAGGGTGACATGCCTTCTGAAGGTATGTCTAATATGCTCATTATTGAAACTAATCTAACGGTTTCTTCTATTTCAGTCGGGTTATAGCCCTCTGGTTCTAGTGTTCATTTGTGCACTGCTATGCAGGATCTAAGAAAAGTAGAAGCTTACGGAAGGTGCGGTAACCCTACGGGTTGGCAATGGAGCAAGAGTTGCGTTGTTGCTATGGGCATATTCTCTTGGTGCGATTTAACCGCTAGGATTTAGTTGATACATCAGAGATTGTTATTTTGTTCCTAGTGCTAGTAGAAAATTTGATTTCCTGTATCTTGTCTAGCACAGGAGCAATTTTGAATTCAATTTCAATAAAGACTATGTTTTCATTTATTTGCGAAATAAACTGTTTGGATGGTGGTTTTATGATTGACGGTCTCTATCACTTACATAGGATGTATCTGTGAACATATCTGAGCAATAGTGAGTACCATAGGATCAAAAATATCTAGAAGATGAGATTAATCAAAAGTATTTATGGCACTCAGGCTTGGCCATATAGGAGAAGAAAGAATTAACAAATTGAAGAAACATGAACTTTTGAGTTCATTGACTTCTGGGTCATATCGACTTGTGAGTCCTGCTTCAAGTAAAGATTAGCCAAATTACCCTTTGTAGGACACGGGGAGAGGTCCACTAAGAATACTTGCCCTAGTACACACTGATGTGTGTGCCCATTCGATGTGCAGGTTAGGGATCAATTTTTCTAAATTTATTACTTTTAGCTGATGATTATTTACGGTATGATTATGTCTATCTTATGAGATATAAAGTCTGAAGTATTTGAAAGGTTCAAAGAATTCAGATTTGAAGTAAAAAAACAGACAGAAAAACTCATTAAGATTCTTCGATCAGATCGAGGAGGTAAATATCTAGTGGAAAAGTTCACGATTTATCTCAAATAAAATGGTATAGTTTCACAAATGGACACTTCCTGATACACCTCAAACTTAACGGAGTATCCGAAAAGAAGACAATCGGATCCTATTGGATATGGTCAGGCCCATGTGAGCTTCACTGACTTACCCTTATTCTTGTGGGGAGATACCCTATTTTACAGCTATCATATATTGGAATAGAGTTCCTCTAAGTCCATTCCTACCACACCATATGAGATATGGTATGTAAAAAAACCAAGTTTTAGTTATCTCAAGATTTGGGGATGTCCGGCCCAAGTCAAGCGACAACAGGCAGACAAGTTAGAGGCTATGACAATTGGTGCTCGTTTCATTGTATATCGTAAAGAGTCGTTAGGATATAATTTTACATCCCAGAGGATCACAAAGTGTTTGTGAGCTAACATGGCATCTTCTTAAGAAAAACAGTTTATCCTTGATAGAGCAGTGGGAGGGAAAATTAAGCTTGAAGAGCAAGTCTCTGAAGAGCAACGAGCAATTGAGCCTAGTGAACCTATTCACATTGAGCCAATACATGAAGAATCTCGTTCACTTCATAGATCCAGTAGGATCTTCCATCCTCCTGAAAGATACTTAGGTATACTTACAGATGAAGTAGAGGAAGAGTTCCCCATGGGAGAAAGGGGGAAACATACTGATGATCCCAGACTTACAACGAAGCGATGCTAGACATCGACTCCGAGAAATGGATGGATGCAATGAAGTCAGAGATAGACTCCATACATTCCAACCAGTATGGACCTTAGTAGATCCACCTGAAGGTATTGTACCTATTGGGGTGTAAATGGATCTACAAAAGAAAAATTAGTTTGGATGGCAGGTAAGAGACCTATAAAGCAAGCTTAGTGGCAAAAAGGTTATAGTCAGCGCGAAGACATTGACTATCAGGATACCTTTTCACCGGGTAGAGCCATGCTAAAGTCCCATTCGAACATTGCTTACTATTGCAGCTTATCATGATTATGAGATATAGCAGATAGATGTGAAAACTGCATTCCTTAATGGATTCTTGAGGAACATATCTATATGGAGCAGCCTCGTGGGTTTCACTTCTAGTGATAGTGATCACAAGATCTGCAAGCTATATAAAGATCCATTTATGGACTTGAAGCAAGTATCTCGAAGTTGGAATACTCGTTTCAACAATGTAATCAAATCGTTTGATTTCATCAAGAATGAAGAAGAACCATATGTGTACAAGAAGATCAGTGAAAGGGCTATAGTATTTTCTCGTATTGTATACTCCTGGATTGGGGAATGATATTCCCATGCTCACATCGATCAAGTTATGGGTGTCTAAGAAGTTTTCCATGAAAGACCTAGGAGAAGCATCCTATATTTTGGAGATTAAGGTTTATAGAGATAGATCTAAAAGGATGCTAAGCCTTTCACAGAAATTGTACATAGAGGAAGTGCTGAAGAGGTTCAGCATGGAAAACTCTAAAAGGGGATTGTCATCACTAAGGCATGGGATAAATCTCTCCAAGAAGATGTGCTCCAAAACATCTGAAGAGATTCAGCACATGAGCAGGATTCCTTATGCTTCGGCATAGGGGAGCCTCATGTATGCCATGTTAATGTACTTCGGACCTGATATAGCACATGCTGTGAGTGTCACGAGCAGATATCAGTCAAATCCAGAAAAGGAAGCATTGGATAGCTGTGAAAATATTCTTAAGTACTTGAGAAGGACTAAAGAATATATTTTTCGTCTTTGGAGGAAGGGTCTTGAGTTAAAGGTAGAAGGATACACCGATTCAGACCTTTATGACTGATTTTGATGATAGAAAGTCTATCTCAGTATATGTATTCTTATGCAATGGAGGATCTAAGTAAGTTGGAAAAGAGTTCCAAACAACCGATTATTGCAGATTCTACCATGGAAGCAGAGTACATTACCACATCGGATGCTGCAAAGGAAGCATTCTGGTACAAGAAGTTTGTCGAGGAGCTAAGGTGTCATGTCATCAGATGCTATAATCCTTTTCTGCGACAATAACGGCACTATAGCATGGCTAAGGAGCCAAGGTCTCACCAGAAGTCCAAAGCACATAGAGCGGCGATTTCCATCTAATTAGTGACTACCTCGAAAGAAGTATGTAGAGGTGCAGAGAGTAGACTCCACTGACAACGTAGCGGACCCATTCACTAAACAGCTAAGTCAGCGAAAGTTAAAAGTTCATCTTGAGAAGATGAGACTAAGACACATGTTTGATTGGCTTTAAATGCAAGTGGGAGATTGGTTTAGAAATATATCCTAAAAGCCAATGTGGTTGACGGCATATTTGTAATATAGGGCATAAAATTTGTAATTTGAACTCTTATTAATAAATAAGATTGGACAATTTATTTTTCATTCATGTTTGTATGTGTCCATGAATTATCCAAGAAATTAATAGATGATGACACATATTCCTCAAGGAGTTGAGAATTTGAGGCATGTGTCATTAGGGATTAATTTTTAAATGCTCCTGGATCGATGGATCCATCACGAAGGATGGTGATCGACCTGTTGAGATTAGTGCACACAATCACTTAGTCAGATGGACGAGTCTCGAGTCCACAGTGTAGAGACACTGGAGTGATTATGCAAGTGCTTGTTAGAGAATAAGGTACTGAGCCGTGACCAAAGAAAGTATCACATGAATGTCTATCCCACTCATCAGTGAACTACTTATACTGCAGTTGTATGACTTGGTCCTTTGACCGCGATGCTTCAGCTATTCACTGTGAGGTTACTGTAGTTTGACGAACATTGTGAACTTGGGCCCTAGCCATTTAGATCCTTGTGGTGCGGATTGGCTGCAGTAGGTTCATTTTTGGAATAGGATTGTATTTTAGATGGGATCTATCAACCTTGATAGATTAGGGTGATCCTATGTGATTTATTGAGACTGAGTTTCGACAAATTTCTGATCAGGTATTTTGAAAAATGAGTTTTTCATAACTCGAACTGGAAGTCGAATAAATTATATATATAACGGACGAAGGGGTTTGACGAATTATCCATAATCTCCGTCCTGTCCGGATCCATAATAGAGGACTATATCCATACGCTAACTGCACCAAGAGATTCAGATATTCCATTCTGCTGGGTTGCCACTGCATACTGTTAGGTGTCACTAGTGGATTGTGAGACTCAAAAGCATTCACTTGGTGATCAGTGAACCCTAAGAGAAGAACTAAAATTATTTTTAGTTTACTAAAAGGAGTTTCAGTGATATTGAGATGGAGATCTCAATATGTCTCACTACCAGTCAGAATAGAAACTGCGGGATCACACACAGAGAAGATTTAATTAGTCAGACTATTATAATTATGATTTGGAATCACAATAGAAATCAATCATCAATATGATTGGTGATTGAATTAACCCACTAAGTGTTTAGTGAGTTAATGGAAGAAAATTAAGTGGAATTGATTGCAATTGGATTGCAATTGGGCTGTTTAAATGAGCCAAATTAAATTGGGTTCGACCTAAATTGATTTGGATTCATGATTGGGTTCAATTTGATTAAACCAGAATTTTTGCAGATTTTAAAGTTCACATGTCGTCATAGGATGAATATGACTTAAGTCGTGTTCATACTATGCGGACTTTAAAGTCCACATGGCGTCGTTGGATGCATGCTCCCAATTAATTCTCCTAATGTGATTAGGAGTTAGCCTGAATCCTATGTGATTAGGAATTGGGAATTAATCAAGTTCTAATGTGATTAGAAATTGGAGATTAATTCAAGTCCTAATGTGATTAGGAATTGGAAAACCCTAGAAACCCTCATCTATAAATAGGAGGCGTGTGAGAGCCCTAAGTATGCAAGCAAGAATTGAAGCAATTCATCTCTTCTCCACGCCTCCTCTCTCCATCTCTTTCTTCCTTCTTCACGGTAGCAAGGGGAGCCATCCTCCTCTTGTCTCATGGCAGCAAGGAAGCCCTTCTTCCTCTTTCTTCCAAGGCGTTGGAAATTGAAGAAGAAAGATCTAAAGGAAGAGAGTCTACGCGGCAAGTGTTAGGGATTCAACCCTACGATTGCGGAATATAAGAATAGTAGAGAAAAGGACACGCAAGAAACAATAACAGACGCACAAACACCCAAGTTTTATGTGGTTCGGAGTCCCTTGCTCCTACGTCCACAGCCGCACAGATCAATACTTCACTATATAATCAAAGAAAGTTACAGAGATTCAAGAGAAGAGAACAACTCTCTTTCTTACAGCAAAACAATCTCTTCTCAAGACGAGCAACGCGTCGTCTTCCTGATGCACACAAAGGATCTCCTTTTGGAAACTTCTCGTTGATGAGTTCTAGGTTTCTCAAGGTTTGCCACACACCTCTCGTGTCCCACAAGAAGTCTATATATACCTCCCAATCTCTTACTTTGATTAGGGGCTTCAAAAAACCTTGGCTTGAACCCGGTTCATAACTCAGCCTCGCGTGAAAATCGTGCTCGAGTCGACTCCCGCAATTCTGCGAGTCGACTCGGCCAACAGTCCACAGAAAAAGCCTTCTCTGTCTGCCTGTGGAGTCGACTCCTGGAGTTCTCGAGTCGACTCCAACACTGAGGAGTCGACTCCTATGGATCTGGAGTCGACTCCAAGACTGTGCCAAGTCTGCCTGCGTGCCAGAGTCGACTCCAAGTCTGCTGGAGTCGACTCCGGACCTTGCTGAAATTTTTTTTTCTTTGCTGATTCAACTCTGAATCTTTTCGAACTCTTTCCGGCTTGTCTTCCCTTGATCCTCCACCACCATAGTGCACATAGGGGTCTTGAAAAAGGGAATGGATCAGGCTCCACAACCCAACAACTCTCCCACTTGGAGACTGATACATCCAATTGTGCATCTATCTGAAAAATAAACAAAACTTCTATATCTTTGATCTGTATTCTCTGTGCGGCACCTCCATTCAACTAGCTTTGGAGGCCAATTGAGGCCATGCATAGCCTCAATTTCTCTGTAGTGACTGTCTTAGTCAACATATCCGCTGAATTCTTTGCCTCCTTGAATCTTCTCAAGTAAACAACTGCCATCTTCTAGCAACTTCCTGATGAAGTGATATCTCAGCTGTATGTGCTTCGTTCTCGCATGAAACATTGGGTTCTTAGCTAAGTGAATAGCACTCTGACTTGTCGCCAGAATAGTACACTACAGTTCTGTTCTCTGCCCAGCTCTTTCAGAAGGTTTTGTAGCCAAATCATCTCCCTTGCTGGCTTCTGTAATGGCAACATATTCTGCCTCAGTTGTCGAAAGAGCAACGATCTTTTGCAGTTTGTGAGAACCAGCTCACTGCTGTCCCGCCTACGGTATAAACATACCCTGTGGTGCTTCTTCTAGTGTCAGTATCACCTCCTAGGTCTGCATCCACAAAACCTTGGTAGTGTTTGACTGCCTTTTCTATAACACAAGCCTACATTTCTGGTTACCTTTCAAATATCTTAGGAATCCACTTGACAGCCCTCCCAATTTGTCTACCCGGATTGGCCATGTATCTGCTCACAGCTCCCACTGCATGTGCAATGTCGGGTCTCGTGCATATCATAGCATACATCAAGCTGCCTACAGCTGAAGCATATGGTACCCTTGACATTCTTCTTCAACTCCTCATCATCCTTGGGTGATTGCTCTTTTGAAAGTTTGAAGTGGCTCCCAAAGGTGTCTTCACAGGATCTGCATCTGTCATATTGAATCTATTCAGCACCTTATCAATGTAGTTTAGCTTGAGAAAGCTTCAGTGTTCCAGCCACCTTATCCCTTTCAATCCTTAGCCCAAGCATCTGTTTTGCTGCACCCATGTCTTTCATTGCAAACTTCCTTGATAGCTCTTTCTTCCATCTTTCAATTTCTTGTAGGTTCGGTCCGGCTATCAACATGGTTGTCAACATACAAAAGTAAGATGATAAAACTGCCATCAAGTACCTTAAGATAACAGCCAATGATCTTCTTGACATCTTACAAAACCATTGTTGATCATGAATCCCATCGAACTTTTTGTACCAGCAACCTCGGGGCCTGTTTCAAACCATACAAACTTCTCTTCAGCTTGCCATACAAGGTTCTCCTTGCTAGGGACTGCAAAGCCGATAGGTTGCTGCATGTAGATGTCTTCATCAATCTCTCCATGGAGAAATGCAGTCGTAACATCCAACTGCTCCAAATATAGATTTTCTGCTGCCCACAATACTCAGAATCACTCTGATTGTTGAATATTTGACTACCGGAGAGAAAATCTCAGTGTAGTCGATACCTTCCTTCTGTTGGAAGCCTTTCACAACCAACCTTGCCCTTTGTACCTTTTTCTGCCATCATGTTCCTCTTTAACTTTGTAGACCCACTTGTTCTGTAAAGCCTTCTTGCCTTCTGGTAGTGAACTGATTCCCAAGTTTGATTTCTATCCAAGGACTTCATTCTCGTCCTTCATGGCTAACTCCCACTTCACCGAATCTTCACTTTCCATTGCTTCTTCATAACCACTCGGCGTTCACCTCCATCTGTCAATAGCAGATAATGTAAAGAGGATGAATATCTATCCCGGTTGTCTCGAGATTCTTGTTTGATCTTCTCAGCTGTTGGTATACTTGGTTGAGGTTGTGCCCACAACAGTTTCTGAATTTTCAGGATTTTCTTGAAAACTTTTGGCAACATCTTTCTTCTGTAATCTCTGCAGCTCAACTTGCTGTTTTTCCTTTGCTTTGCTCCCCTGCACTCTCAAGATCTGAAGTATTCTTGTCCTTATAGAGAACTCGCTCATTGAATATCACATCCTTGCTTCTGATGACCCTTCTGGTTCTGTGGCATCCCAGAACTTGTAAACCAAATCATCTTGTACCATATCCAATGAAAGAAACACTTTCTGGACTTTGCATCTAGCTTGTCCCTTTTTCTCTGCATTAATGTGCAACAAAGGAGATACACCCAAAGACCCTCAAGTGTGACAAATTTACTATTTTTCCTGTCCACTCTTCTTCAGGCAATTTGCCAATCTAGGGGAACCGACGGGCCTCTGTTATTAGATACGCTGCGGTGTTGACTGCCTCAGCCCAAAACATCTTGGGCAACCAGCATGGATCCTCATACTGTTGGCTCTCTCATTCAGGGTTCTGTTCATTCGCTCAGCCACCCCATTTTGCTGCGGTGTGCTCGGTAATTGTCCTTCTCCATTCGGATTCCATTCACTGCGCAGAATTCCTTGAACTCACTGCTGTCATACTCACCGCCATTGTCAGACCTTAGTCGTTTTATCTTTGCACCAGATTCATTCTCCACCAGACTTTTCCACCTTTTGAAGGTGACCAAAATACCTCTGATTTGTGCTTCATTGAAATAAATCCAAACCTTTCTGGTAGAGTCGTCAATGAACGTGACATAATAGTGTGAGCCTCCAAGAGATGCAACCGGTGAAGGGCCCCCCACACATCTGTGTGTACCAAGCTCTAGCTTTTCTGTCTTCGGTGTTCTTCCACCCTTTGAGAAACTAACCTTTTTCTGCTTCCCAAATATGCAGTCTTCACAGAGACCTACATCAACAGTTTTTCAGATCTGCTAGCTTGTTTTCTTCACCATCACTTCATACCTTTCTCACTCATATGGTCCAAGTCTGCGATGCCAAAGACAACTATCTGCACCTGTTTCTGTAATGCCACCGTATCCTTGGTGTCATTGGTCATGTAGAGAGTCCCCAACTTGTTCCCACGTGCTATCACCATAGGCTTCCTTTGGTGATTTTCCATGAACCCACCTACGAAGGTAGTAACATACCCTTCGCTGTCAAGCTGACCCAACAGAAATCAAAGTTTCTCTTCAAGCCTGGGATATGCCTCACATTCTTCAGTTTCCACACTGACTGATTCATCATCCTGATATGAACTTCACCTGTCCCCACAATAATCTAAAGGCTTCATCGATCAGCGAGAATAAACCTTTCCGAAGTCTCCTGCAGTGTATTTAGCATACACTCCTTCCGTGGAGGTAGAATGAAACGAAGCTCCAGAGTCTAGTATCCACGATTCCATAGGGCTGTCCACGCTGAGAAATCAAAGCATCGTTGGCTTCATTCTGTGGTTGCTTCACGGACACCTCGTTCTGCCCCCTGCTTGGATTCTTCTTTCTAAGCCAACAAATTCTTCCTCGTGTGGCCCATCTTGCCACCAATGCCAGCAGCCATCGCCTTTCGATCTAGACTTGCTCCTCCTCTTAGACTTCGATCTGCCACGGTTTTCACTGCGTTGCACAGTTCTTCCTCTGCCTTCAGATGTGTTCAGAATCGAACCAGATTTCACACCAGACTCCCTCCTTCTGATATCTTCACTGAGTATCAGATTTCGGACCTCCTCAAACTTCAGTTGTGTTGAGCCGCAGGAACTGCTTACAGCTGTCACCGTTGCACCCCAACTTTCTGGCAGGGAGGATAGAAGAATTAGGGCACGAACTTCATTCTTCAAAACTGATTTTCCACCGAACTCAACTGGCTCGTAATCAGATTGAACTCATTGATGTGATCAGCTAACAGAGGAACCTTCACTCATTCTTCAGATTGAATAAACGGCGCATCAGGTACACCTTGTTGGAGGCCGAGGGTTTTTCATACATATTCGACAATGCTCTCAGCAAACCTGCTGTTGTCTTCTCTTCCAAAACGTTGAACGCAACGTTTCGAGCCAACGTCAAGCGAACAACTCCAAAGCCTGACGATCCCATTAAATCCCAGTCGGCCTGTGACATATCTGTCGGTTTCATACTCTCAAGAGGTAGATGAAGTTTCTTCTGATATAAATAATCTTCGATCTGCATCTTCCAGAAACCAAAGTCTTTGCCGTCGAATCTGTCAATCTGGACCTGCCATTCTTCAGCCGCCATTGCTCCCACTTATTTCCTTCGAACCAGATGGCTCTGATACCAGTTGTTAAGGGATTCAACCCTACGATTGCGGAATATAGAAGAAATAGTAGGAGAAAAAGGACACGGCAAGAAACAATAACAGACGCACAAGACACCCAAGTTTTATGTGGTTCGGAGTCCCTTGCTCCTACGTCCACAGCCGCACAGATCAATACTTCACTATATATAATCAAAGAAAGTTACAGAGATTCAAGAGAAGAGAACAAACTCTCTTTCTTACAGCAAAACAATCTCTCTCAAGCGAGCAACGCGTCGTCTTCCTGATGCACACAAGGATCTCCTTTTGGAAACTTTCTCGTTGATGAGTTCTAGGGTTTTCTCAGGTTGCCACCACCTCTCGTGTCCCACAAGAAGTCTATATATACCTCCCAATCTCTTACTTTGATTAGGGCTTCAAAAAACCTTGGCTTGAACCCGGTTCATAACTCAGCCTCGCGTGAAAATCGTGCTCGAGTCGACTCCCGCAATTCTGCGAGTCGACTCGGCCACAGTCCACAGAAAAAGCCTCTCTGTCTGCCTGTGGGAGTCGACTCCTGGAGTTCTCGAGTCGACTCCAACACTGGGGAGTCGACTCCTATGGATCTGGAGTCGACTCCAAGACTGTGCCAAGTCTGCCTGCGTGCCAGAGTCGACTCCAAGTCTGCTGGAGTCGACTCCGGACCTTGCTGAAATTTTTTTTCTTTGCTGATTCAACTGCTGAATCTTTTCGAACTCTTTCCGGGCTTGTCTTCCCTTGATTCCTCCACCACCATAGTGCACATAGGGTCTTGAAAAAGGAATGGATCAGGCTCCACAACCCAACAGCAAGGAAGGAGTTCTTCCTCATGCCTTGAGCCCCACCTTCTTCCTCCTATCCATGACAGCAAGAGGGGTCTTCATCCTCTTCCTCCATGGCAGCAAGGCAAGGAAGTTCCACGGTAAAAACATCATCCTTCTCTTCCTCCATCACGAGCAAGATTGAAGTAGAAAGGGTTCTTCTTCAAAGAGGTATGCTACAGATTTTTATCTTCCAATCTATTTGATAGTCATGGATGGCTTTTGCAAGGAGCTAGCACTCTGGTAAGACCCTATTCTTAGATGATTAGATCCTCGTGTGGATACCTGTAGAGACCGGATAATTGTGCGGCTCAAACAAGAACTAGAATAGATCATCAAGTTGCGGTGTTCATAAAACTGCACAAGGTTTGAAGATGGAATCTTCAAATCGTTATCTCTGAATTTGTTTCTATTTTACATGAATGTTAATCAACCTCCTTCAGATCCTAATCTCCCTCCCTCTTGAGTTCAAGGATCTTCTGGATTTGGATCCAGAAAAAATTTTGAACTCTACGATTCTTGGCACGTTCATACGATGAACGACGCCCCCGTGTGGTATTCTGCTGCGATCGTTCGCATCGCGCAGGGCGGTATCTCAGCATGGGCCACACACATCAGTGTGTACTGGGTAAGTATTTTAGTGGACCTCTCTCCATGTCCTACAAAGGATAATTTGACCATCTTTTCTTGAAGGCAGGATTCACAAATCGGATATGACTCGGAAGCCCATAATTTCTCCAATTTGTTTATTCTGCCTTTTATATAAACCAAGCCTGAGGTGCCATAAATACTTTTGATTTATCTCATCTCTAGATCTTTTGGATCCTATGGTACTCACTGGTTGCTTAGATACATTCACAGATACATCCAAATGTAAGATGATAGAGACTGTCAAATCATAAAAACGACGTGCAACCATTTTATTTCTCAAATAAATAGAACAATAGTCTTTATTGAAATTGAATTCAAAATTTTCTATACTTGACAATATGCAGAAATCAAATTTCTGCTAGTAGCAGGTACAAAATAACAGTCCTAAGTATATATATAATATATATATCGAAGATTCTAAAGGATAAACCATCTTTGATAATAGAGGTTTAACCAACTGAGAGTAACCATCTTTGCTAGGCACTAGATGGCACTTGCAACACCAACAAGGCATCCACTAGCGCAGCGACAATTAGTGGCTTTGAAGATATCCCTGCAAATAGCGAGTCAGCCCGCTTGAAGGCTGTGGCCAGCTGGGCCAGTCTCAGTTGCTATCAATGCCGGCGACTTGGACTTTCAATTCTATAAAAGTCGTGTATTCAGTGGTGGACTGTGGAAATGAATTGGGACCATGGTGTTACTAATGTTAGCTACAAAAAGCATTGCCGATGGGGACTTAAGTATCGGCTGGTGAAGAACTTATGAGTTAAGTCATGGGGTGTGTGAGTGGATACATAAGGATGGAATGAGATGTTGATGCGTCTGAAGGGCTCTGTGGCAATTGCGATGCTGGCTTCTTACCAAACTACCTGAATTCGAAAACTTTCTCCTATTTCTACATGATATGGCTATTAGGATCGGCTTGTGTTTATGGATCAATCTTAATTTCAATCATGCTGGCATTTCTACTATGTAAATTTGAAGCATAAAATTGTGCTCATATTTAATTTAAGTAATTCATGATATGATCTTGTATATCTATACAAATCTAGAATTAAACTTTATAGCATAGTTATATCTGGTATTTTGGTTTGCTTATTGAGGTTGGATTGATTATTCACATTATGATCTCTTAATGAAGTGGGTTTGCTTGGATAAAATACAAAAAGAAATTATTTTTTTTTTTTTGCTTTTTGTGTATGAAATGTTAAATTCTGATTTGATCCGTGACAATCTTATTATAAATTACATATCAGTTAAGAGCATAGATCTAACAAATTAGGTTTGCCATTTCCAAAGTGGCTCCTACATTGCTCGTCATTTTTAAAAGAAATGCCACTAGGAATGTCCCTAGAAATGTGGCTCCACTACAACTAAAGTGAGTTTTCCCAACACTTTCCTGTCGACACTTGAAAGAAGCTTCAGTAATTTGGGCACCGTGCCAAAATTTGCCGACGCATTTTGATAGCGTCGGGAGAAATTCAGATTAAACACATTTATAAGCGTCGTCACAATTCTACGATGCTAAAAGCATCGTCGGAGGCCTAATTATCTCCCGAGTCTTCTTTTCCCAAAACTACGCTTTATAAAGCATCGTCGAAGGCCTAATGATCCGCTAATCTCCCCCAAAGACGACGCTTTAAAAGCATCGTCGGAGGCCTAATAGACCAAACCTTGCTTTTTTCTCTCCGAAACCCAACCCCCCTCTCTTTCTTGGCGCCGCGTGGAGAACAAGCCCTAACCCCTTCACCTAGCCGCCATCATCCCAGCGCCCTCTTCCCCTTCATGCCCTTCCTCCCTTGATGGGGATGACTCTGCGCCATCCAGAAGGGCGCTCCATTGATCCATGTCGTCTTCTTGGTTCCGATCTTCATCTTCTTTCTTTTGGTCTCGGTTTTAATGGCGGAGGAACCCATGAAGATCCCTGACCAGGCCTCCGGCGAGGTGCCGGAGGAGGAGGGCTAAGGCCTTCCACATTCGGACTCTCGCCGCAGTCGTCAGCAGGGTTTCGATCCGTGCCCTTCTCCCTCTTTCGATTTCTAGGGTTAGGGTTTTGGATTCGCAGTGTCGAGATCTTTTTTGTGTTTTTGTCGTGATCCCTCAGTGAGAAGAAGGCGAAGGATGCGGTGATCTAGCACTACACACATGCTGCCAGCAGGTTCTCCGCCAAGCTCACTCCGAAGCAAGTCGAGGGAATTGTCGAGTGAGTTATCTTCTTTCTTTCATCTCTACCTGCAGTTTCTTCTTTTTTTTCTATTTGGATTTCGATGTTTGTTAGATCTATTTCGTGTTCGATCGAATTGTTACCTGTTTGCATGGATCTAGCAAGTGATTTCAATTCCAGAGGCTTCCGATCTAGAATGACTCGAGAATTTGGGGGGTTTTTTTCTTGGATCAGTGTTAGAGAAGGGTTGGTCGCCGGGTTTTTTCTTCTTGCCCTTTTTTGCTGGCAAGCTGGGTTTTTAAGATATTCGAAAAGGAAGAAGATGAAGATGGAAGGCCTTTCGCTGGCAGCTGGGTTTGCATTTCTAACTGTAATTTGTAATTATGCTTTCTATTCCTATTGGTAATAGATTTTCTATTGTAATTCGTAAAAAAAATCAATAAATTGAGCATTTGTTGTTGTTTCTATGTTGTTGTTCCTGTGTTGTTATTCCTGTGCTATTAGAAGAAGCAGAATCATGTTGTTGTAATGGAGAATGAAATTTCTTGTTAATCACCTATCTGCAGAATTTTTTTCCCAAAAAAATTAATTAGGTTTTTTTTTTAAAAAAAATAATTCTAACAACACTTTAAAGCGTCGGCAAAGCTTTCCATATTTGTCGATGCTTTTGAAAAGCGTCGGCAATTTAGTTCTCCACTTTAACTTAAGCGACGCTTTGGCGACGCTTTTAAAAGCGTCGGAAAGAAAAATATCGATGCTTATAAGCGTCGGTAAAGATCATATAAAGCGTCGCCAAAAGCCCCTTTTTGCTGTAGACTGGTAGTGCTCCTTCTGTCTTTAGATTAAGTACATTTTAAAAAAGATTGGTTAGATCTAATTTGCAGCCTACTTCTAACTTAATGAATTAAGTAATTATAGACTGGGAGTAGTTGATACTGATAGGACGTGGGCAAGGTCCATTTTTTCAGTTGAAAAGTATGCCTTTCATTTTACCTGAAAGGGATAGGCTTAGTCCCTAGTTCAATGCGTGGCATAGGCCAAGGCAAGGTTTGGGCCCAGGAAGGTCCACTTGATAAGACTGGCCAGCCCGCCCCCTGCATAACATTGTGGCAAACCCTAAATTTACTTCGTAACTAGTATGCAAATCCTAGCCCAGGCCCAATTCGAGTCTTTAGCCTGGCCCTAGGTCCGGGCTAGGCCTAATTTGGATCACATGTTGAGACCCAGCATCAGCTTGGGCCCTGAGAAAAAAAAAAGAGTGGCTTGACCCATCAGCTATGATATCTTATAAATTTTTTCGTAAGTTGTAAGCTAGTTATATATAATTTATATATATTCTTTTTTTATCAATAAAGAGCTATTTCTTTCTAATCACTCAATAAACATGGCCATCGTAATGTTTCGCAAATAAAAAGAGAACAAACCATTGAAAAGGAAGTCACAAAAGTTGCTTCTTTGGTAAAGCGAATATATTGCCAAGGGAATCTAGCAGCTTATTTGTTCTCCCTTGAAAAGGGACGGTATAGTTTTAATTTTGTTATCCGCTAATGCTATAGGAAGACACTCGGGTTTGTGAGGTAAAGCTTGTGATTCGGACTTCGAGAACAAGCAAAGCAGGTCACAACCAAATTGTTTAGTACCGTAGGATGGCGACTCGTTCCCATCAGAAAACAACAACATATAGCATTTCCATGTTCCTCATCAGCATATCAAATTCACTTTTAATGATCACTTCCATGAACAGGAAATCTCACTTTAAAAACAAATCAAATCATGTTGCTTGGCATGTAAGCTTATATATGCAACTTCTGATAAAGGAATCAAAAGAAAACATTAATTCTCTGTTTTGATAAACAAGATGGTTGTATCTCAAATCAACGTAGAATAAAACCAAACAATCCTTTGGATTCTTCTAATAATCAAAAAAAAAAAAAATTTCTTGTGATAATCGCAATGTTGCCATCAGCGTCGGTAGCCTCTCCCTTTCCCGTCAATTTCTATCGCAAGCAATCGAAGCGTGCGGCCAAGGGGATCTCAACGTCCGATAAAGCCTCGCTGCATGGCCCGGTTTGCCTCCAACTGCCGCTCGAGCAGAAGAGTCCAGGCTAACTAATTGCTTTCTTTCCCCTTTTCCCCTCGGCGGTGGGCTGTCATCATGATCTGGACCCTCCAACTGAAATTAGCTATTAGTGGACGCAGCACCACTCGTGCCATGCGCGACAATACCACCAGTTGGTTCGCATTTGGCCACCACGTACGAGACCCATAAATGGGAAGGCAAGTGGCTATCAAACAGTACGAAGAAAATTCGGTGCTCCATCAGATCACTGCCCACTCATATGGAATTTTGCAGCATTATAGCTTGGATTGTAGCCGGAGTTCTGCGGTCCCGTGCCATGTGACCGTAAGGCATTGTCCCAATCAAGCTTGGTGAACCAAACGAAAATTTCTCCTTGAAATAAAAAAAGGATAGTAAGATAGAACTAAGGTGAATTTTTAAGGGGAAGCAGCTAGGGCTTTTGTTGTGGTGGTGTGCAAACAGCCAGATTGGTTAACCTTGGCATGATGCATCGAAAGCGGAAATTAACCTCATCTTTATATGCGTGAAGTAGTTGCAAATTGTAAAAACTCTTAGTTGGGCAATTGTCTTAGAGAGCTGAGTCTTATGTGGCATATTTAGCCAAAGGGGAAGAAAACACTAAAAGGCATTCTAAGAAAGCATCTTTTAAAAAAAAGAATTACAAAAAAGTATTCAATTAGCTAGATAATACAATAAAATTGATAAAAATGTTGTGAGTTGTTCAATTGTCTTAATGAGCAAGACCCATTAATCAGAGGTTCTAGAATTGGGTCTTGATGAGCTGTATATTTGCCCGACCCATAAAGAGCGAAGAAAACACTAAAACATTCTAGGGAAGCGTATTTAAAAATTATTATGAAAAGCATTGGATCAGGTAGATTGAACAAAATAAATTGGTAAATGATGTTACTTTATTCCATCTTCACTATAATCAGTGTTATCTGTAAAGATAGATGCAATGTTTTTGATAATAGTAATTGTGATGCCACCATGCTTCAGTTCAAAAAATCAATGTAAACATTTTTTGCCTTACATATTTGAAGAAACATCTCCTGAGATTCCATTGTAGAAAAAAAAAATTTGGTAAAAAACGGCATTCAAATTGCTCTTACATGAGTACAACCTGTCAAGTTAGAAGTAACCAAATGATACAAGAGAGGAGGAACTAAATTGTAGAACCCTTTTCAACCGCTGAACTACAACCTAGTTTGAAATAAATGGTTAGAGCAGAGAAGGAACAACAGACATTTAAGAAACGGACAGGTTTCCAGATATCCATTCTGTGTATCTAATTTTGAAAGTTTCTTCCAATGTACTTTAGTGAACTTAGAGTCTTAGAAAAAGGAGTCAAAGGTTTTTTTGTGTGTGTGTTTCTTAAAGGCTGAGCCAAAGGTTCCAATGCCATAAATGGCGGCTACGTGACACGATGTCTTACTTCCTCTTTCCAGAATTTCCTAGCAAAAAGGAAGAAGCTTTAAATCCATCATTCCAAAGCTATTTCTTACTCAGCAGGATGCCTTCCCGTGGATAACCCAATGATAGTAAGACATCCTCTTTGTGCATACTAGGTTCCTTTGAGTTACACCTATTTCCTCCACCTATATATATATATATTGTTTAGCAAGACAGGTAAATTATACCTAACGAGTGTAAATATATTCAAATGAATCAGGGTACAAAATTTCGAGAGCAACTAGAGACAAGTTGAGATCCTACGAAGTAACTCCTGCGTGATTGGCATACATGATATACCCTAGAACATACGTCATATCTTCTTTGTCACATACGAAGCAGCATGCATCATATACTTAATGTCTTTTACGACAAAATCTCATATGTTAAAAGAAAATTCGCAGTTAAAATACGGATTTTCTATGACCGGTTAAAAACGATGCTAGGGCCCAGTCCAAAGGCATAGACCTGACCACACTGTTTCCCTGTAGAATGGAATGACAAGCCCAAATTCCAAAGATATCTACGGCCTGGTCTGACAGCGACGAAGATCAAGGATTCTTCCAGCTACACTATCAGTGGATTTTTTGCCACCATTATATTTTCTCAGAAAGACAGGCCTTTCTGTCTTTTTCTGCTGCAGTTCTCGTTGTATTTTGGTGCGCAGGGGACAGCTAAACTGGTTTCCACTCCAGCTCTTTCTATCCTAAATTCCTAATATTATGTGAATTATAATAGTTCGCAAACGCCGTTTTCCCTTGCTCATTCTCAATAAATTTAGGTGGTTTTGGCTGCTTTCAATTAAAAAGAAACAGAATTGCGTGCCATTACTCTTTCATGGCAATCAACAGCAGATGTTGACCATATAAAATCCGTTTCTTCTCCCCACAAATCTTGATTGATCGTCTGCTGCAACCTCCCCATCCGAAGCACAAAAGCAAGCGACAAATGAGTAGATACAAAGCATGTGAATGACGCCTTCAGAAATCCTGTTAAAAGACCAAAGCACGCGACAACCTTCACTGACTCCGTAGAAAACATCTCTTGTTTGCTAAGAGATTCCGCAGTGATGGTTCCATCATCGATAGATACATACTTTTAAATATCTGGGTACCACCGTCTATTTGCAGCATCTAATCATCATTAGGTAGGTGGCAAAACTAACGGAACAGGTTCGAAATGGGCCACCTAGGACAAGTTAAGCTTTAAATGGAGATTAGTGCAGGTTAAGTAGAAAGAAAGCAGACAAATTAAAGAAGAAATTCTATTGTGGGCAGCTCACCAAGCACCATAGGCTTGCTTCGAGTGAGGATTTGTTATTTTGGTGAAGGAAAGAAAGCAGCGGAAGTAATATAATAACACGAGCGAGCTTATCGATCCCATGCTTCTCTTCTCACTCTAAAGAAGTCAAACCAACCCACCTTGCGTTATCCCTCTCCCCTTGCCCCTGATTCCTCCCACGTAGTGCCGTCGCTGCGGATATAAAATTCCTGTAGATAAACGCCCGTGATGCGAGGTTGGTTCTTGGCCCCACTGTCACGGGAGGAGATGGTCTAATTTTTTTAGTAGCTAGTACTGTTAGGAGCACCACTTTCATTTCTCAAAGAAAGAAGCACCACCATGAAAAAAAAAAGAAAACAAATAATGGAGCATGTATTATAGTTGGTAATGCTTTTAATATAACATTCAAAAAATTTAAACGTTAATTGTCATCACAATGATAATAAAGGTATGCAAACAATAAGTGACTATATATTTGAAGGGAATAAACTCCAATAGATATGATCACTAATTTTTTACCCCCCAAAAAAAAAGTTCATTAATTAGTTTTACAATTTACAAATTATTTCTTTTTTTATGAAGAGAGAGGCAAAGCTATCCGATCTTCATTAGAAAAAGTGAAGTTTGAAAAACTATTTCTTAAAGAATTTGCAAAACAAAATAATATTTTTTTTTATAATTTTACAAATTATCACATTGAAATGTTTTCGCGATCAAATTCTTTCTAACTTGGTAAATAGAATATCAATTAAAAAGAGAATCACTTTAGGACAACCAACAAGTCCAAAATATATATATATATATAAAAAAAAAAAACAAGTCCAAAATTGAACCACCAGCTCGCATCAACGTGTGGCCAACCGACAATACCACCCCAGCCTTGGTCACCACCGGAACAACTTCGACCGACTGGACCCGATAATATCAGTAAAAAAAAAAAGTAAACGGGCCCCCGCTCGCATAGCTCTCAAGGACCCCACTCTCTTTGCTTTTAGCCACCACCAGAAAGGGAAAAGACCCCCCAAGCGTTAACCAAATCCATCCGAGAGTAGTTCCATTTAAATTACCAACCAGCTTGTATGGAATGAAAAAAACTGGACAAAAACAGTAACCTTCTCGTAGGCACTAAGCCCGCTAAATCTACCATAACGTAGTAAATTTACCGTATCATCCTGCAAATAGACCTTTATATATTAAATCCTTAGGCCTCCTCCCCAACACTGCGCAGCCCAGCCGCCCCCCCTTCTCTCTCTCTTCTCTTTTCTCTGTGCTTGTCATCCTCTTATCCCATCCCCTTCCTCCCTCTCACTATGGGGTCCAAAACCCATCTGAGTTTTGGGCTTCTTTGTGCTTGTTTGGCGCTTCTTGTTGCGTCCTTGCATGGGATTACAACAGAGAGGTTTCACCATGCGAATAAAAACAAGCAGCACAACAACGGGACGGCGGGCCGGAGGGATCAAAGCAAGAGATTAGCTGTGACTTCTTCCAAGGGAGCTGGGTCTATGATGATACATATCCTCTCTATGACTCATCGAGCTGCCCGTTCGTCGAGCCCGAGTTCGACTGCCAGAAGCATGGCCGGCCCGACAAGCTCTACCTCAAGTACAGGTGGATGCCCAATGCCTGCGACCTCCCAAGGTTGCTAACTATCTATCCTTACAACCTATAAGCTTTTGTTTGCACAGAGAGAAGTGTATTTGTTTTTGAAGAATCAATGGAATTTTTTTGTGAAGGTTTAATGGGAAGGATTTCTTGGAGCGATGGAGGGGAAAGAAGATTATGTTTGTGGGCGACTCCATAAGCCAGAATCAGTGGGAGTCGCTTGCTTGCATGCTCCATGCGTCGGTGCCCTACGCCCGGCAGCTTCACCAGGTCTAAGACTCCCTGGACTCTCACATTTGAGGTGCCATTCCCACATCTCTCTCTCTCTCTCTCTCTCTCTTCTCTCTCTCTCTCTCTCTCTATCTATCTATCTATCTATCTATCTATCTATCTATCTATCTATCTATCTATCTTTATCTCTCTATTTTATTTTTGAAGTAATATATGATTGATTATTTGTGGCCACCCTGAACCGGGACCCTTCCAATGCAATGAAGAGCGGAGCACCAACCAACTTAGCTAATAGACAGATGCTCCCTCATCTTATCTCCTATTATATTTTCAACTAGAGATTAGTTCATTTACTTAATGAATTAGGTTTTTAGATAGTTAATTTAACAGGCTTGTGGAGCCTAGCTATTGGAGAATCTCCAATGTCACCTCTACTACACATGGATGTGTGAATTTGTTTATGTAGGGCTGTATCATCAATCATGAGAGACAAAGAGCCCTTTTTTTATAAAATTTGTATTTATATTCATTGTCATCATTACTTATTCTTTCCT